>NW_027150585.1:690000-975000 GCF_001643675.1 Monocercomonoides exilis | reverse complement strand
TCTCCATAATTTCCTCAGCACTGGTCGAAGCTTCTTCCCTGCATTCCATCTGTTTATGTTGAACACCACGGATGTATTGTCCGATCTTAGGTGAAGAAAGGACACGTGATGTTCCTGAAGGATTGGTGAGAAGTGGCTCAGAGCAAGAAATACTGCCATTAGTTCCCTGAAATTGGACGATTGCTATTTCACTCTGTGGGGGAATGGATTGTGGTTATCAAGGAGCTGGTTATTCAAGAGAAGAGATGCTCCCCAAGCCGTCTCCGATACATCTGTTGTAAGAGTTGCATCCGGGGAAAATACTGGGATAAGTCTGCGTCTTGGGTGTGCTCTCAACTTCGATATCCATTGCCGAATCTGTTGCAGGATTGACGCATTCAACCTCAATTTGCCTTTCCATCCTCTTTCCTTTATTCCTTTCTGAAGCATACGATGCATGGAGTGAAGCCATAGAGAAGCGTCTGGCTGAACAAACCGAACAGCGTTGAGTTTTCCAATAAAGGAAGCCAGATCTTTCACTTTCACAATTCTTGCTTTTACGCACTCCTTTTCCCATCTGCGACACAAGCGAGTCAGTGCTTCTTTTCTGTCTCTCGCAAGCCGAACCTTCATCTTCGACGAGTCCCACTCGAAGCCAAGGAAAGAAAACCTTCTTCTTGGTCTCAACTGGCTTTTCTCCTGATTTACCAAAAGACCTAATTCCTCCAGAAACCTGATAATCTCTTTGGCGGCCTGTGCTAAGTATTCCTTGTTCTCGTGTAATATAAGGAAATCGTCCAAATATGCGATCACACGAACATCCCATCGTTTCCTGATTTCTGAAGTCACCTTCCTCATCACGTGCGTGAAAATTCTTGGGGCGTCTACGAAACCAAACGGCATTCCTCTGAATGTGTAGTCTTTTCCAGAAAATCTGAAAGCCAAATATGGTCTTAGGTCTTTGGACACCGGAAGCAGATAGTAGGCCTGTTGCAAATCCACTGTAACTGCGTAATCTTGTCCTCTCAGAACACGCTCCACTGTCTTTTCGTTGTCGCATTTGAAGTGCGTCTTTATCAAGGCAGCGTTCAATCTCCGGCAATCCAGTATCTGCCTCCATGCTCCCGATTTCTTTCTGATCATAAACACGTTGTTCCTGTGCCTCACTTCCTCTGACCTTATCTCCTCCACAATTCCTATCTCTATCTGTTCCTGCAGAAGATCTGCGAACACCTTTCTTTGATCTTCGTTTGAGTGAACGGCTCCATCTCTGAACGGCATATCCCTTAGCTTCCTTCTCATATGTTTGCTTTTCCACATCGCCTGCACGCCCTGTTTTATCAACTTGGCACCACCAATTCTTTCCCAAGCCTCTATGAAAAACTCCGTTCTTCCTCCAATCCTTGTCCTGCCCATGACTCCTTTCCTCGCTCCATCTCCCCTCTCTATTGTTGACCCCGACTTCGGCTGTAGTATCTCCAGTTCGTTGTGGTCCATCCATCTCTCTGCCGTTTTCCTTCTCGTGTTGCCTGTGAGCGGGGTCCTCTCCGAAAAAACTGTGAGCCCCAGATCTTTCTTGGGCCAGTGTAATTTCTTCTTGGAAGCCCCTGTGTTGCAGAGCTCCTCTCTCCTTTAGACCATAAGGAACTTGTTGACTTTCTGCTCGTAACTTTAACGGGGGTTGAGGAGCTTGTCGCTAATCTTGTCTCCTTTGAAATCTGCTCCTGGCGTTCGGTTAATAATCCCGTCACATTTTCTGATTTCATTTGCTCCACCATCCGAAAACCAAATCTTCCTTGCAGCCTGGTTGTTCTCGCCTCCTGCAATGCCTTCGCAATAAGCAGTAACGCGTCAGCTCCCCTTTGTGCACTTTCCCGATGAGGGTCTGAGTCAGCCAAGCTCAGAAGCTGAGCCTTGAAAGCCTGATACAAACACATCTCTATTCTTTATCCCAGAGAATCCAACGAATTATTAAACCAATTGGCCGATTTTTGGAAGGGGGGAGGCGCTGGCTGCAATACTGGGCTTAGATCCTGAAGCGCGTATTCTTGTTCAATACTTTCTATTGAAAAGGCAGGAAGTTGAAGATCAAAAATGGATCTATTTGGTTCCTGACCGAAAATGCTATTAAAAACGTCAGCAGCCCTTTCGTGCAAGTCTGAGTCTGTTTCTTCTTCTGTGCTCTTTTCTTCGGTTGCTCTTGCCGCTGTATCTGGAAGACTTGATTGTGAAGATACCGACGCAGAAGAAGGAATTGGTGGAAGGAGCGTTTGGACCCCAAGCTGGCTTTGCACCCCACCTGGCAGTGAGGCTGCTTCGGTTGCCGGTGTAAGTCCAGTTGTCTGCGGGAAAAATGGTGATTGCATCATTGATCCGATCGTGGCGACTACCCATAGATCGTGGTTCTCAATTATAAGAGAAGGAATTGATTGAAGATTTTCTTGACAATAAAGGTGCTTATGCACTTTTTTTAACATTCTCATTTTTAGGCAATTATCTTTTGCTTCTGTATTCTTCTTGTGTAGAAACCTCCAAATCCATTGCACAATTCACTCGAACAAATTCTTCATTCCATTTCCAATGGAAAACACATGCAATCCCTTTAATGTTCCATCTCTTCATCTTTCAATTTTCTTCTCTCACAAAAATGATCTTTCTTCGAAAATAATCCACGTCAAATCCAAATGAGATCATCTTCGAAATATCTTGACTTTCTTCGATTTGTCATTTTCTTTCCGCACTTTTCTTCCGAAAATTTTAAAAATCTACGGTTCCTTCAGTGACTGAATGAAACAAATTAATAATAATTTCTTCAAAAAAAACTTTGAACATAAAACGAACATATATTGAGAATTATTTCAATGTTTTGTTTCAAAATGAACAGTTTTTTCAACAAAAATTCATAATCACTTACTTTTTCAAGTGTTTATGAAGTTGATTCTTCAATTTCACATCCAAATCCATTTTTTCTGCAAAGTTTCTGTCTGAATTCGCTTTCTTAATTCGATATTGATCCTGGATAAAAAATTATTCCATTTTGAGCTTTTTTTCTTCCTTTTCCGCCTGCTGCCCTGAAAGAATAACACACGCAGTTATTAGGTTATACAACAATATGCACACTGAACAACCATCATTCAATGTGAATGTGAAACTGAAATAAAATCATTTTTCAAATTAAGTGTAATTGTTATGATTCATAATCTTTTCTTGAAAAGAAATATGATAAAGTTCTTAAATCATTATTGAATACAGCTGAAAATATTTATTGTAATGAACATTATGTCTTATTATCCAAAATCAAGAGTTAAATTGTAACTTTCCACTGACGAGAAAAAATTTAGCAAACTGACGTTTCTATCAATTTTTCAATCAATCACCCAGGCTTTGATTATCTTTTTATGAAATGAAAGCAGAAAAAGTTTGGAACAAAAAAATTGTTTTATTCATAAATCAAAGAATTTTGCTCCATATCATTTTTCAACAACTGTTTTCTATGAAAAAAAATAAATCAAGGTTTTCAACTATCGATATATTTTTTTTAATGGCTGAAGCATTCATTTCCATATATGTGGGCTATTTCTCAATTCGTTCAAGTTTTCATTCGAAATTCCATCGAGATCCTTGGAACAAATTATTGATAATCTGATCTGACAGAAATTTAACTTTTTCGTTTATGACTTAAAATAACCTGAACCGTTACCTTCTTTGTGACATCTTTTTTAACACTGATTTTTTTAACTAATCAAAGGAATTAAGTTTGGCCTTTATCATTGTTTTGTCAACAATCATCAATTCTTTATTTTTTGTTATTTTGTTTTTAATATGATGTTTCGCGCAAATTGACCATTCGTACAGCAAACAAAATAGAAATGTGCAATATTACTAAATCTAATGATGATGTTCAGGAGCTGTCATATACATATAACTTTTATAGTTTGCGAATTATTATTAAACTTTGAAACATTACATTTGATATGTTTGCATTATTTTGGAAGAATTGTTTTCTGAACTGGAAAATAGGTATGAAATTGAGCAGAGAAAGAAAATCCTTGAAATGAATAAAACTATGGAGAAAATGAATAATGAAGAAATTGAATCCATTTTATCAATAAAACTGTTCAATAAAATAGATGATATGATTAAAAAAAAGAAATTGACTTTGGAAAATGCATTCGTATTCCTAAAGCGCATTTGTCGTTTCTATGTGAAGAAAAAATTTTTCATTTGAAGCTTTAAAGAATCAATGTTAAGCAAAAGAAGGGAAAAGTACATGGAAGAACGGCAGATAAAAGATAAAAAGAACGAAAAACTTTTTGTTGACATTTGCGAATGCTATCTTTTTCTCAACTATTCATTTTTATCAAAATTGCTGTCTATTTGTGTGCCCTGTCTACTGAAAGTTGCCTTGAAGAAAGAGGAAAGCGAGGAGAACAAAAAAGAAGTGGAAATGTCTTTGTTTGCGTTAAGTTGCATTGATGATGGAACTGCATGAGCATTTCAATTTCCATTTTGATATTTTTGCATATTTTTCGATTTTTAATTAGAAAATTGAACAAAAACTATATTTGAATGGGATAACAGATATTATTCAATATCAGCAGGAAAATCAGAATCCGACACAGCTTGCCTATCAGTCCACTTGGAACTTTTTGACAAAAAGATTTTTCTGGTGCAAAATCCTGGAAGAAGTGATTGTGAATGAGCTGCATTTTGCAAGAGAGGCAAGAAGAGAAATCGAAAATCTGTCAAAGAGTGTAGATTGGAAGAGAAAAGAAGAAGGAGGAGTTAAAGAAGTGAAAGAAGTGAAAATAATCTGGAGATGGCTTGATGCAATTTATGATTACTTTTACTTCTGCGAATTGTGGAATGAAGAACTTGTAGGACTTATCAGCTGCATTGTTCAAGTGTTTCGAGCATCAAGAGATAATTACCCAGATATAAGCCGTGATAGCATTTTTACTTTTAGAAGAGCAGTAGAAAAGAGAAATGTGAAAATTGATGACTTTTTGAAAAGTGGAGCTGTTGGTCTCTATTTGGAGGAAATGAAGCAATCAACTTTGGATGATGGAATTATGTATGATTGCTTGTATTTCTTTTTGAATATTTCAGAAAGATTGAAAGAGAAGGATGAAGAATCTGAAGAAGTGAAAAGAAATGCAACAAAAATGGAAATGTTTGAAAAGATGGAAGAAGAAGGATACGAAGATGTTATAGCTGGCTTTCACGATGTAGTTTCTTTTCTAGACTTTAAATATTTTTGTGGTTTATCATTGAATATTTATGATTATTTTATAAATATTTGAAAAAATGAAACTCATTTTTTTTTTTTTTATTTGATTTTGTAACTCCGAAATTTTTTATTCTTTTTTATTCATTTCACAAAATGAAAAAATTAATAAATAAATAAATGGATCATTTAAATCAAGTTTTTGCTTTCTTTTTGGAGAATAAAAAAAGAAAAATCAAAAATTCCATTCTTTTCTTTTCTTTTCATCAAGAATCTTTGTTGAACGAATTGTCAACTTTAAGAAAAAATACGTTAAAAATCAGTATTCACTTGTTCATTCATCATTTTTGAAATCTTCTCCTCTGTTCTTTTCAGCAGTTTTGTGTTCCTCTCACTTCTTTCTTTGTTTTTCCACGTTCCTTCAGATTTCATCGAACTGAAAAAGAGAAATAAAAACTCCTCAAAAAATTGAGGATTTGTATGATGAATTTGAATGGAAAGATAGCGTTCTTCTTTTGGTCGTTTGTGTGTTTATTGAAGCTTCTCATCGCAGACATTTCCTCATTCTTGCTTTTTCTTTCTGTATTTCAGTCCAACTTGCTTTGCAAAATGCTCATCAAAAATATGATATCCTCACCCAATTCCCAATGAGCAAGAGAAATAAAGAAATCAAGAAACGACGAATACAAAGAAATAACATTCTCTTGACTGATTAGTGTTTTCTGTCCAAAGGATTTCATTTGTATTTTTCATCATCCTTCAACAGCTAAATATTCCTCAAACAGCACAAATTCGTTCACGGAGCAGAGATAAAGCCAAACTGATTAACTCAGAAGTCAAATGAGCCTACATTCTGATTGTGATTCAAGCTCTTCCATTGAAAGTGATGATAGATGTGAATGAGAAGGAAGAAAAGCAACAAATGATGCTTTTCATACGGATTATTGATGCAATGCGATGAATTTGAGAAAATATGAGAAATATTCTCTTGAAAACGATATTATCTCTGTGAGACAATTGGAAAAGAGAAAAGCAATGGTGGAACCTGTTGATGAATGAAATGTTAAAGAATTTCAGAAGATGCAATTGAATTTTTTTAAAAATTGAAGCATCTAATGATTTAGTTTGTGATGAAACAGGTTTTGAAGCCACAAAACTGCTTGATTGAAAAATGGTTGTTAAATTCTCATTAAACTGCCAACTTTGATTCAATTTTCAAATGAAAACTTCTTCTTTCACTTTTTTGCCTTTCTTTTCTCTTTATCTTCTCCTTCATTCCCCTTCTTCTTCACATTTGCTGCTTTGCGTGTGCTTCTTCGATCGATTTCGCACGCTTCATTTCACTTCCGCATGACAAGTCTGTTTTCGACTGAGTTTCGGAATTTTCACTGGAAAAAAAACTGTTCTGAAAGTTGGAACAAAACTATTGATAAATCTTTTATAAGATTATTGAAGAAGAAGATATCAAAATGTCATTCGGAAAATTAGCTCCAGCGAAGATTGAAAGAATGGTAAGTTGAACATCTGGATGGGAAGAAGAAGGCGATGGTTCAATGAACTCAAAAAAAAAAAAAAAAAAAGAAGAAGAAGAAATGAATTTCTAAACTCGTTTGAGCTTCAACAGAATAGAAGCGCTTCATAAACTGAGTACCATAAGCTTATCGCTGTGACTGTATTTGACTCTGATGCTTCATTAATAAATTCTTTCTCTTTAAGCTCTGAATATTCCACCTATTCGTCTCTGAAGTATTCGCCTCATTTTGTTAGGATCATCACCGATCTGAATAAAACGGATTTATATGGCAACGCTTATCAAATTCAACAGCTTCAATCTGCAAACATGCTCTCAACTTATTCATTGTTTTTTTATCTGATTAGGGTTTTCTATCATTTTCCTATTCTTCTTTTTTTTCCTCTTTTTTTTTTCATCTTCATCCATTTCCTCTTGTTCAGCTGTATGTTAAGATTCTATTCCACCAATTTCAAAGTTATTGCATCCACTTTAGAGCTAATAGCTTCCTTTTCTCATCTATTGCCATCAAATAAAGTATCAAGTGAATTCAAACAAGAACAGGCGAATGCAGAGAAGGATAAAACAGAAAAGGATTTGGAACAAAAGGAGAAAGAAGAGGAAGTTAAAATGAAGAATATGAAGAGGAAGTTTGTTAACGAGTAGAAAGAGGTTCAGTGCATTCCATTCAATGAATCGCATTCTTTGTCGCTTTCGATCTGAAACGAAGTGAAGCCATTTTTTCCTTTTCCAGCTTCTCTATTCTGGAGTGATTATGCATTTGTCCTCTTTAACATCTTCGCAAAATGTTCATTTTTGTTCTGCGTCAGCCTCTTTTTCATTTGTCCTTTGCGATGGCTATATAAGGCAATCAATGAAGTTGTCGAAGAAGAGGAAGAGGAAGAGGAAGAGGAAGAAGAAGAAGAAGAAGATAAAGCAGAATTATTACTCCGATGCCGATGATGATGCTGAGGTTCATTCATTTGTCTAACTCTTTTCTCCGAAGTTGAATGTTATGATACGCCTTTTTTTGAATGCTTCCAAATTTCTTCTTCTTTCTCTTCTCTTTTATCTTCTTTATCTCTTTCTTTCTCTTCTTCTTCTTCTTCTTCTTCTTCTTCTCCCCCTCCTCCTCCTCCTCCCTCTTCGCATCTGTCAGGACTCAACTGACTGCAGCAGCATCTCCATTCTCTCAATGTCTGCCTTGTCCAGCCGGATGCTATTCAACATCAACGGAATACCATCTAGCGATGTTCTGAGTGATTCAATGATTCGGATGGAAGGAAACAGCGTAGACGCCTTCAGAGGCAGATGCTGCCAGAAACACAGGCCAACAAGCAGATGAGGGTGAGTGTCTCAACAAGCGACTGGAGGATGTCACAGATGGTGTTGAAGAGGACCTGTTGCAAGAATCAGTTTTTGAGTGAAATTTCAAAGAAGTTAACAAAAAATATCAAAATGATTGAAAAGAAGGAAAAAAAAGAAAAACAGGAAAAGTTCAATCAAGAATTCACAATTATAAAACAATACTCCTTTGCGAATGAGTTCATCTTGTCGTCTTCCTGATTGAAGCAGCTTGTCTTTTATCATTTCTTCCCAGCCATTTATTATTATTAACTAATTTCAAAAGAACATTAATGTTGCACCAAAACAGAAAGAAAAAAGAAAAAGTTTATTGGAAATATAAAACATGAAATTATTATTGACTGAAAAGAATGAGCAATTTTTGAATTTTTATATAATTTCTTTCTTTCTTTCTTATTTAAATAAAAAATGCATAAATGTAACATCTAACGAATTGCACACATAATTTGATCAAACACTTCAATTGTTGTTTGTTCTGCCTTGGAAGATCCGCTTCGGCATCGATCGTATTGTTTCTGTGTTTGCATCGAAATCCAAGCTGATATTGGAGAATCAATTATAACCATCAAAGCAACCAAAAATGATGACTTTCAACAAAATTCAACAAGCGTCTTTTCAGATAAATACACGTCAAGCGGCAACACCATTAAATGATTGATATGATTGAATGTTCTCAAAATTCTGCATCTGCTTGGTTCTGCATATTGCATTAATCTTTCTTCGCCATCTCGAATTCTTTCATCTTCGCTCAGCCTCAAAGCCTTTCGGAATAAAATCACTTTCAATGCTCGATTAACAATGTTGTCCATTGTTGCCTTGATTAGGTCTCTCATGCGTTCAATTATCGTGAGCCCAATCATCAAAAAAATGTAAATTGTTGAAAGCTTGATTCACTTCCATTAATTTTCATTCAGCCTGTATGACCCACTCAAGAAACGAACAAATAACAAAATCATCCTGATATCTCAAAACTTTTCTCAACATATTAAATTTGAAACATCCACTGAAACCAGCAAACACCTTGAAATAACAGAAAAAATCATTTCGATGATTCAAAGCTTCCAAATAACTCCAAAGGAAATCATCAAAAAAAAATAACTTCAAACGTTTGGATTTTAATTTGCAATAATGTTTAAATGCACAGTTTAATGTGCAAATTGTTGCTTTTTTTATCACTTTTTTGTAAACTTCAAAAAAGCACCAAATTTTCCCTTCTTTGTTCAACTCTGAATGTTGAAACAGATTTTTTTTAATATTCAATTCCATACATGTGGGATATTTTTCAATTTGTTCGACTATTCATCGAAATTTAATCCAGATCCTTGGAATAAATTATTGTGGGCTCGATCAGATATAAGAAAAAGATTTCATTTTTTGTGCTTAGACAACCAATCCTTGCGGATTCTTTACGCTTTATTTTTCACTTCTTTTTATTTAGCAATAACAAAACCGTTTGTGTTGCGAACATTTTTGAACCGCAAGATAATCAACGATGTGTGTATTTGTGTTTTATTTTATTTCTTATTGCACGTTGCCCCTCTTTTTGGATATTTTTTATTACAAACAGAATGAGTTTGTTTGATGATTATAATTTTGAAGATGAAATTCTGACTACGGCCAGAACAGAACAGTTTTCAAGTTTGTTCTTTAATTTGGATTGAACAATTCTGAACATAATTTTTGTTTTTTTAAATTCTATTGCAGAATTGTTTTGTGAAGTGGAACGTTGCAGAGAAGTTGAACAAATGCAGAAAATTGAAGAGATGAATGGATTAATTGATGAAATGGAAAAAAAAGAATTCAAATCAGTTTTCACGGAAGAACTGTTCGATAAAATTCACCAAATGATTGGAGAAAAGACATTATCGTGGGGAAACGCAATCTTGCTGTTGAAGCATGCTGGATTTTGCAAAGTGCTGAAAAAGATTCCATTTTATTCTTTTGATTATTCATCATTGAGCAAAAGAATGAAAGAGATGATAATTGATGAAAATGAGAAGAAGAAAGAAGAAAAGAACGAAAAGCGTCTGATTGACCTCTGTGAATGCTATTTGTTGTTGAACAGATGGCCTTCATCTGAAATGGATTCAATCATTGTGCCTTGTCTTCTGAAAGTTGCATTGAAGAAAGACGAGACCGATGAAGCTCAGAAGGAAGTTGAAATGGCGTTGCTGGCTTTGGGCAATATTGGAAATTTGGTTTGAGAACCTTTTTACCATTTTGATATTGTTAAATTGCATTTTCTTCCTTTTTTGCATAGGAAATTGAACAAGAACTGTATTTGAATGAAATCACAGAAATCATCAAATATCATCAGGAACATCAGAATCTGACACGACTTGCATATCAATCAGCTTGGAGGTTTATGATATATAGATTTAACAACGATGAAAGCTCGGAAGAAGTGATTACAAATGAACTTCATTTTTCGAAAGAGGCAGCAAGAGAGCTGGAAGATCTGTCAAAGAGTGTGGATTGGAAGAGAAAAGAAGAAGAAAGAGAAAAAAAAACTGAAGATGAGCTTGTTTTAAAGAGATGGCTCAAAATGTTGGAGATTTATTTTCACAATTGCAAATCATGGAATGAAGAATACTCTGAGCTTATCAGAAGCATTTGTCAAGTGTATAGAGCATCAAGAGATAATTACTTTGGAATTCAATTACAATGCCTTAATTCGTTAAGAGAAGCAGCAGAAAATAAAGATGTGAAAACTGATAACTTTTTGAAAAGCGGAGCTATTGGAATCTTTTTGGAGGAAATGAAGCAATCAACTTTGGTTAATTTTTCAATAGTGCAAAGTTTGTCTTTGTTAAGAAAAATTTCAGAAAGATTGAAAGAAAAGACGGATAATAAATTGGAAGAAATTGAAAGAAAGACAACGAAAAGAAAGATATTTGAAAAGATGGAGGAAGAAGGTTGTGAAGATTGCATTGAGAGTTTTCATAAAATGTTTTTTTTCTCAATGGAAAATATAATGATGCTTTGTTATTGATTATTTCAGATTATTTTGTAAATGTTTGAGAAAAAGAAACTCACTTTGTTCACAAATATTTAATTATTTTCTTTTATTTGATTATTTATTTTTGATTTGATTGATTTATGATCCAACAAGACTTTGACCGTTTTTTGTTAAAAAAACAATAATTTTTTTTTCTGTGTTATCTGCTTCTTACTGTTCGGTAAATGTTTGAAGAAATGAGATTCTTCACATAATGATTATCATTGTGCTTGTTTTTTCTTTTTTGATTATACCCTTTATCAGCAAATGGTTGTTTGCATCCTTTTTCAATGATAATTTTTGTTAAATTGCGTGATGAATTATCAGCTCATGTTGTTAATGTTTGAGAAAAAGAGAATCATATTTAAATTTTAACTCAAAAATTGATGCTTTTGTATTTGTATTTGTTACTCCAAAATGGTATCTATTTCTTTTTCATCATTTCACAGAATGACCACAAAATAAGGTATTTGAAATTTTTGTGAAAAAATGCTTAGGGTGGTTTTTTATCCGGACTTGTTTTTATCAGGACAAAAATTTAAAATTAAAATATCTCAATAAATATTCAATATCAATTTCCAGCAATTTGCACACTTGTATATTAGCATATATGACATCTATTCATACACAAATTTTTAATTGCGGTGTTGAATGTTTTTTGAAATAAATCTTTTTCATTTCAGAAAAACTGACTTTTGATGAATTTTTATATCTTAACAAAACGATTCAATTTGTCTTTTGTGGTATCTGATAACTTTTCGTAGTCGTTGAGATGTTCACAAAATTTTGAAACATTAATAAAACGTGATTAAATAGAAAAAATAAATCACGTTTGGAATCGAAATTTTGGTTTTTAACATTACATTTTTTTTGAAAAAAAACCAATAATAAAGTTAAATATTGCGGGAGCAATCAATTTTTGAAATTATAAAAAAAAGGATGTTTCGCATTTAAGTTTTATTTAACAACACATATAATAAAATGAAAGATATATTAATAAATTTAGATTTTAAAACAAGATTCAACTTTGAAGACTTCGGGATAATAAAATTTTTATATTTTTATTTATTAAAATTAAAAAGTATTTAAGATGTTTTTAATAAAAAATAAGTTGAAAAATATTTGAAATATTCTTTATTATCGAATATATTTGTTTTTTTATTTATCATTTAATACACAACATAAATAAATAAATAGATTTAAAAAATGTTCTCAGTGACTACGTTAAGTTATCATCAGCCTCTTTTGTGCATAGCGCATATTTTTTCTATGGAAAGAACTATTTTAGTTATTTTTCATTTTCTGCAGTTTGCTCGTTTTGACTGAATGAAAAGCAATCATTTTTGAAAATTTTTTGTCAATGGGAAAACTTCAAAAAAATTTTTTGCAAAACTCAAAAAACACCAAGTGAATAAAACGCATTCATTAATTATTTGAACGGTTTATTTAAATACTTCCCACGTTGTTGTTTAAAATGAATTGCTATCCATTAAATTCCATTTTTTATTCTCTTTTTGTTTTGGATAATATTTGTCAAAATTTTTTTGTAATGTTCCTTTTGTTAAATTATCAAATAAAGAAAAAATTTTAAATTTCGATAAAAATTCTGTACCAACTCACCAAACTTTGCCATTATGAAAACAATATCTCAACAATGTTACTATTTCCATTTTTGTGAATTTTCATGATTGGGAACAGAAATTAGATCGAAACATGACATTTTTATTCTATTTGAAAATTAAACAAAAAAACTTTACCAAGAATTTTGCCATTTTGTGATAAATTTCATTGAAATGCTAATATGGCTGATCCTTTTTGAAATCATACTTTCGTTCTAGTTTTGATCAAAATATTTTTCTTTTTTGGATTATTTCAAAAATAATTTATTTTTGGGAACTCTTATTGTTTTTGATATTATGATTGCAGAAACATATTTTGACAAAAATCGAACTGAGAAGATATTTTATATCAAGAATAATACGAAAGTGTGATTACAAAAAGTGTCAGTCTTTCAATTAAAAAGATCAAATATTGATATAACAAACATAGTTGCGGAATTTTTTGATTGAAAAAAAAAAAAAAATCTATTTTTTAAGATGAATTTTTAACTAACATAACTGTCGTTTGAATTTGTTTTATTAATTAATGCAAAAATCATTCCTTGTTCCTTTTTTTATGGAAAAGTTTTTTTTCATGTTTCATAACAGATGGAACAATAAACACTTGACATGTCACAAAATTGAATACAAGATTGCTTTCTCAATAAAAACAAGAGGGAAATTTCTGATATTTTTCTTCAAAAAACATATTTTCATCACCAACTCAATTGGCATCCTAGACTTTCATTTTTGTTTCGACTGAATATTGTTTAAAAATAAATTGAAATCTAACAGAAATAGGATTTCGAATGATATTTTCAGAATAATTCTTCTTGTGGTTGTTGAGAGATCGATCTTGTTCAAAATTTTTTGCACAATCTGCAATTGAAACAAAAAGAGTTAATGATATTTTTCTTTTTTTCTTTTAAATAAAAAGTCTTTCTTTTTCTTATAACATATTTCTGTTTTGAATAATAAAAGATGCATAATATGATGAAACGGAAAATTTTTCAAATAATAAAAAAAGAAAAACAAAAAATATGGATACTGATCATCATAAAAACCATTCGTTAAATTTTTGTTTATTATTTTAAGAGAGGTCAAAAAAAATGGCCAGCGAAGAGAGCATGTCGATGTGTTCGACATCAAGTGGGATGACGAATGAATATGCTCAAGCAGAAGGTTTCAGTAAACTGGAAACAGTTGGATTTTCATTTTTTTCACCTATTTACCATCAACCGAAACATCCGAGCAAAACATGGGAAATTTTCGTATGGGCATTCACAGTGCTTCAGATGATTACACTCAGTTTCTTTCGAGTTGACGTTTCCACGCAAAAAGTGAATACAGTTTCTTTGGTTTGCGATTTTCATCTTTGTATTTTTTCCATTGTGATTTATTTATCATTCCGCAATCCTGAACTTGATGAATGCATATTTTTTGGGGTTAAATTTTTTATTCATGCGACTGTTAGTGCGTTGGCTTTCCAGATGGAACGTCTCTTGGATATTTAGCAGGAA
This sequence comes from Monocercomonoides exilis, assembly GCF_001643675.1. Taxonomy (NCBI): domain Eukaryota; phylum Preaxostyla; order Oxymonadida; family Polymastigidae; genus Monocercomonoides; species Monocercomonoides exilis. Next base: position 960,803 of record NW_027150585.1, on the reverse strand, counting down.
ATTACGTTTCGTTTGTAATAATAGGATGCGCAGGATATTTGGCATTGCTCATTATATACATAGCGGTTACAGCGATTTTTCAAGGCGTTATTTCTGGCTCGCAGCCGTGGGTCATTTCACTTTTGCGCTGGCTTGTGAACTTTACATACACCATCTTGTTTATCCCATTGACTTCGATATGCATAACTATATTTGATTGCTATAAATCCGAAGGACAAATGGTCCATCGGGGATTTGAAGGCAGTTGCTCGGGTTCATTGTTATCGTTTTTGGGATTTATTGTGTCAATGCTGGTTCTTATTGTTCTTCTAATATCTTCAATATTTATAAACAACATGATTTTCAACCATAATCCGAAGCATGGTGGGCTATGGTCATCGCCAAGTGGGCTGTGGCAAGCGGTGGACTCGTCACTTGTGTTTGGATGTGTGTTTGCGATGAGAACACTGATTGAATGGCCATTCTGGCGCGGAGTGGTAACTGTTGGATCTTCTCTGGTGATGATGGTGTATTTTGTGTATATTCAGCCGATATACAAACTGAATGGAAATCTGCTTATGGGCAGTAAATGGTGCATATTTGGATGTTTGAGACTTATAGACGAAATTCTGTATGCAATTGAAGGAGCAACAGACAACTGGATTATTACTATTGTGCTTCAAGTTGTTGGACTAATAGCGGGAATTGTTGCTTGTGCAGTGCTGTTGCCCAAGATTGGCCGAAAGATGAGAGAGAAAAAGTATCTTTTAACAGCCTTTGGCAACCAGCTGTCCGATATTTGCATGAAAAATCCTTCTTTGGCTCTGCCTCCTTTGAGGAATCCAGAAAGAGTGGAGCCATCCCTTCGCTTTATACAACAGAAAGAATATGATTCGATGATGTATTTGACATTTGCGGATTACGTGTACACTCAAGCACTGAAGACGAACACGAACAACAGCATGCTGTGCTTCCAGTATGCGACGTTTCTGTCTGCCTACCGCAAAAACTACATGAAGTCAAACACGCTCATCCAAAAAGCCCGGTCGCTTTCTCCGGGCATGTTTCTGAACTTTGTGCTGTTCTGCAAGGCAAAAGAGAACGGAGGGCGCGCAAATGGGCAAAACGGCGGGAACGGGGCAGGCAACATGAACTCGTTTGCCTTCACGACGCTGCTGGCAAAGGCAGAGAAGCACCACGAGCAGGCTGTGAGTGCGATGAAGGACTTCTTTGAGAACGCGACAGCTATCCAGCCAGACTACAAGGCGATTCCTGTTCTGTTGAATTCGATTGTGAAGGACGAGAGTGTTGCTAGAAAAAGCTACGAAGAGCTGATTGCTTCGCATGGACAGAACACAGGTGTGCTGCGGAGCTATGCTCGGCTGCTGCTGGACATATACGACGACGAAGATGAGGCAGAGATGATTCTGAACCGGGCAGAGCAGATTGAAGAGGACTACGGATCCAGCGAGTCGATGGCACATACACACGCTGGAGGCTTCCACGATGGGTCGTTTGGGATGGGAGAGGCATACGAGATGAGCGGGAGGAGAAGCGCAGGGGGAGACAGGACGGGTGCAGAGCATGAGGCGAATATGCCTCGCGTTGTGAGGCGGGGAAGCTTTGAGGTGAATACAGGGAGCGTTAAGGATGGCACCAATGGAGACAAAGGAGCAGAGGGTTCTTCATTGGAAGCGCAGAATTTGGAAGGAGATCGCGAATCTCTTGCGAGAAGCGAGGCGCAATGGCAGCAGTCTTCGAGTGGGATGAGAAGGCATCGCACAACAAATCGGAGGAGGAGAAAGAAAAAGAAGAAAGAAGCAGCGATTGTCGATCTGGTGATGGGAGGGCACGGCGAGCACGGGAATCATGAAAGCAACATTGCAGCACTGAAATGCACAGTTATCGCATTGAATTTCATCAACGTTGGTGTGCTTGTGGCAGCCCTGGTTGTGTATATCATTATGACGAATTCGTATCAGAGCAACCTGCAAACGCTGCGGAATGTGTGCGACTTGTCATATCATTCAGCGCGTTCAGCCACAATCGGGTACAACTTCTTTGTGTACGACAAAAGGTACAACTTCACAACCCCGACTTCTTCAGATAAGTGGCCATCAGGAATGATTCAGAAGAAAGATCTGCTGAAGATGATGGATGATACATCAGAAAGCCTGGCCTCTATGCTCGGCAGAATCCACCAGTCAACCACAAACTTGGAGGTGTGGGAGACAGCAGACGTCAGCACGTATTTCTTCACGATGACCACAAAGGAAGAGGAACAGGACGGAGAGACAACGGAGGTGATAGACATCAAAAGGCAGACGCTCCGCTCATCGTCGATGTTGGAGGTGCTTGCGACTGTTTCGCAGATCACTCACCATTTGTATCTTTCGAACATATCTTCCCGTCCTGATGACCCCGAATACATGTCAAATATACAATATTTGGTATTCAATTGCCCTGTGCCGATCTTGGAAGGAGCGAAAAGAGTCATCATTTATTACTTCAACCTTATGTACACACAATGCAACCAGATCATCATTGTCTTTTCTGTTATAATCGCTGTTTTTCTTATTCCTCTTACAATCATCCAGCTTATTCTCTTTCTAAAATTCAACAGATCCGCAGTGAAGAACCGGATGAGGGCGTATCAGACCATGCTGGACATGCCGAAGAACAAGATGCAGAGTGTCATTCGCAGACTTCTGAGAGGTGAAGACGAAGAGGACGACTTTACGATCAACATTGAGATGGGGGAGAGCATGGAGACGAAGACATACGACAACTACTTGGACAACAACGACATGCACAACGGTGATAACAACCACAATGGAGAGTTCTTGGAAGATCCTGGTGCATCTGCTTTGCAAGAAGGAGGAGGTGAAAGTGGGCAAGGAGACAGTCAATCGAAAATTGTGTGCAATTCTCTGCAGGCATCTCATCTGAGTGGCAAAGGACTGGGTGAAATCAATGCGCATCCAATGTTTGTTTCACAAACATTGATGGAATCACAGCAGAAAAGGAAAGCTTCTCTGAAACAAAACTCACCCGAAATAGAGCTTTCTAATGAAAAATCTGCAACTTCCATGCTTTCAGGTGCGGGTCCTTCGATGGATTCAATTGGGGATTCTCCGTTTTCGCTTTCATCTTCTCATTCACTGTTTGCAGATCATCTTACGCCGATTCCTTCCACTGCTGGATTGCAATTGCAAATGCCAACAGTCAGCGAGGAGAACGCAAAGGGAGCACAAATGAATGAACAAGGAAATGGAACAATAAAATCAACGCACCCATTGCTGTCGAATATTGATCCTTCTTTTGGAAAGCCGAAAATTGAGCCCGAAGTGACAGGAATGGCAAAGAATGCAGAAGAAGATGCTGGGCTATTTGGGTTAAACATCGCTCAAGCTGGAAATATGTCTAAGGGGCAATTGTCTCCGATGTTTGGTGGAAATACATTTGGTGGGGTGCAAATGAGCAAACCGCTTGCCATCAACCAGGACGATGACATGAACAACATGTCACAAACTCCTCTTCTCATGCCACAGCTCTTTTCAAATAACGGAGGCGGAAACCTTAACAACAATGGAAATAATAACCAGCCCCACTTTGGGCTGATGTCCACAGCCTCGTTCTCCATCCAGCACACGATGTCTGAATACGAAACGGGGTCTATTTTCAACTCGACGCAGATAATGCCCCCGTTGTCACCAACAAATTTATATCAACAGAAAAATCCAATGATGTTTGGCCAAAACCCATCGCTTCCACAGATTGATGTGCCTCCCCCGATGCCTGCTGTGAATGAAGCACCAACAAAAGCAGAACAAAACGCATCGGATATTAATGTGACTCCTGAGCAGACACAGCCAATCCGGCAAATTGGCATTGTTGACACAAAATACCTGTATGATGACGATGACAGCGACGAATCTGAAAAAAACAAGCTGATGGGACTGATCAGGAATGCAGTTGAGGATGCAACTTGGGAAGAGCAAATGGAAAAGGAGATAGAGAAGCACGAAGCAGCATACAAGCAGCTTCCAAGTCCGATCAACGCAAGAATCAGGATTGCAACAGTTCTGTCTTCGATTCTTGGTGTTATTGCGGTTGGAGTGACAATTGCTTTGGTGTGTGTATATGTTAGCAATTACAAGCCAACCTGTGCTAACATCATTCTTTCTGGAATGCGTGCTTCAATTCTGTTCCAGATCCAGTTTCTGCTTACGTCAATTCTTCAGCCTCTTCCGCTGCTGAAGACAGACCAATCAATCACGTTTCCTAGAGCAAACAATCCGGTCATGCACAACTCGTCCCATTGCTCTGGTGATCCACTCATTGCACGCAACATGCTGGTTCCGATGTCCAAATACTTCGAGGCGGTGCATTTGGGGTGCCACTTCGGAGATTCAGAGTATTCGCACGCAGACGATGTCACATACGATTCAGTGACTGTGTCGCGGATGAAGAGTGACTTTAATCAAGTGACGTTGCTGGACGATACAGAATGCTTCCTTGCGGAATCTGATGACTGCTCTCAGGTGGATCCAATGCGGATATATGGATTGACCGGGACCATTTCTGGTCTCGCAGCTCTGCTGTCAAGGATGAGAATAAATTTGCAGAGAATTTCAAAGATGGAAGTTGAGAACATCACGTTTCTTACCCCGGAAGCAAGATTCATTCTGAATGGACTCAGAAATGATATTGTTGCAGGTATAAACAAGATGACGAACATGATTTTGACCTCAGGAAAGGAAGAGGTGCAGGAATCCGTAACTATTCTGGTTGCTGTTATTGTGGTATTTTGCGTCTTGTTTCTTGTTTCAATGTTTGCCAACGGGCTGGTGTGGGTAGGGCAGATTGCGTTCATCGAAAATGTGTCTGGGAAGCTGTTAGCTCTGCTGCCGATCAAAGAAGGCGAGAAGGAGATTGTGATGATGTCATCGATGGTGACAGGGCACGACTCATTCGACAAAGGAAGAGAGGCAATTCTCGACAACGCGCAGCAACTGCTGACATCAATCAATCAGAACGAGCAATATGAAGCAATTGTATCTGCTTTCTACCAGCTTTCGTCGACTGCATTTGCTGTGTTCAACGAGGAGGAGAGAGAAATGACAGCGAGAAATTACGAGGGGATAGAGAAGCACAAGAGAGAGCATTTGCTGTTGAGGCAGCGGCTGACGCTGATTGGCGACCAGATACGCTCAAAGAATGCTGCAGTGAGGGCAGTAGGGAAGAGGAAGCTGGTTTCGCTGTTTGATATGCACTTCACGGATGAAGATATCACATTTGCAGATGCCGTCTACGGGACGGATATGAATGGCACAAAAAATGATAACAATGATAATAATGACAATAATGATAATAATGACGATCTGTAAGTGTGATATGTTGTAATTCTCTTTTTGTGTATATAAAGTCTTCTTCGCCCAGATTTTTTGGCCGCAAAGGATTGGCCGTTTTTGAGGCATTTTTTTTTTAAAAGTCGAAAAATAAAAACTGAAGTTCTCTCTCATAATTTTTTTATTATTCATTTATTTTTTGATTTTTTATTTTATTTTATTTTTTATTTTTATTTTATTTTTTTTTTATTTTGTTCCTCAGAAGCTCGTTTTTTCTATGGAATAATTTGTACTTCTCATGATAAGCATCTGAGAGAGAACTTGTTTTTTAACTTGATTTATGCCTCTTTAATTTTTGTATGTGTTACGTGTTTGTTTATTTGTGAGACTTTTGTTTTCTGAAGTGATATTTGTTTATCTTCATTGAAAGCTTTGCTCGATTTCGTTCGCTCAAAACTTGACGATTTTCATTTATTTGTATTTCTTTGAAAGAGAATCAAGAATTCTCGCTTTTTAACAACAAATTTTCATTTTGATTTGCTTTCTTTTTATGTTTATGATTCTTCTTTTCTTCTTTTTTAATGTCATTTTTTATCCAAAGTATTTCTTTTTAGCTTTCGCTGTTTTATTTCAATTATGCAAAAAGCATAAATGATAAAAATCTTTTAATTGTTGTAAATCTCTTTTCGATCACCAATATTTATTAATTGCTTTGAGTTTTGTGTTTTATATGAATGGTTTTATTTATTTATTTATTTATTTTTTCATTTCATTTCACTGAATACGCGCATAATTCAATTTGCTTGTTTGAAGCTAAAATAATTTTTATTTTGGGCTCTTAAAAGATTGAGCAATTTTTCTTTAAAAATGAAATAAAATTAAATATTAAAAAATATTAAAAAATTAATAAATTTATCCTTTAACGATGCAATGTCGCAATCCTCCAAACGCAACCTCCTTGTTCGTCTTCCTGAAACAATTCAAATATCTCCCTTTTCAATCCTTTTCAATCTATTAAATCATCGTCTTCATCACACTCTTCTATTTCTGTTTCTGACCTATTCTTTTTCCTTCCTTCCAAATTTTCATTATCATTTTGTCAATTTCTTTGTTTTCATTTCCTGAAGCCTATATAGTGATATGTTTTGAGCATTTAGTTGTCTTCTCTGTTGAATGATCCAGCAAAGATGCAGAAGTTGGATGCAATGAAGAATTCGAAGAAGAATTTGATCGCGGCGGAGGAGAGGAAGAAGAAACTGATGAAAAGAATGACAACAGAAATTGTGATAGCAATAATGATTATGCAATAGAAGAAAAATAGGAAGATGATGACGACATTGCAGGTGATGCCTGGGATGATTCTGAGCCTTTTCGATGTAAACTGCTCTTCATGGAAAAAGAAGTATTTGTTTCTTTATTATTCGGGAAGCTGAGCTATCAGTGTCTCATTTCATATCATATGATGAGCAAATAGACCGTTTCAACGCTCACTTGAATAAAACGTTTCATCAAGACGGAGCGAAGAAATCAAATGCAAATAGAAATTCCTATTTGAATCGGAACCGATCGTTGAAAGATAATGAATTGATGTGGTGTTTCAGCAGCTGCATTTATAACTGACCCCTCTATGTTTAGCAGATGTTGTTGAAGATGAATTGAAAACATCCAAACTCACCAACGGTTGATTGCAGCATACAAAATAATTTCCTGTGTTTTGTTCAAAAAGGAAGCTGTTCTCTTCATTCCAAAGAAACTGATATTTGATTGAATTTCTTTCTTTCCTCCAAAATCCCATTCTTCCTTTCATTTGCAGAGGAATAACGTTGCTGGAGTGTATCTCATGGAAAAGTTGTCTTCCTCCTTCTTCCAAATCTCATTTCAACTGAAATGAAAACGGCCTTGAATGAACAAATCTGTTTTTAACATCCAATCAAATGAATAAATTTCCTTTTGATGTTTCACTCTCAATAAACAGAAGAATCTCCATTTTTTCTATTGGAGCAGATCTTCATTGTTTTTCTTCATGGCACAAGATTATTTGGCAATTGGTGCATTGGAGCCTTGATCTTCTTCTTCACTTCAAGCATGTTCTCCATGTTCAAAATCATGTTCTTTTCTTTTCTTTTGTTCATACGATTTGTGATGATTTTCAGATTTTCATTTCTTATCATCTTTCGCAACCCAATGATCCATTGACAAATGAGCTCAAAATGACACAATCCACAAAATATGTCAAACCATCAACAACCATCTGTTCTTGTTTTCAGACTCATTCTTCTCCACAAAAAACAACTAAAAACATCTTCCGTTCGCTCATTCAATCTGCCAGATTTCTTTTCCTCTTTGCTAAAGTATTTGCTATTAATTCCATTGGACAAAAAGATGTGATTCAAATAGTTAATGATTTTTTATTTAATAAAAATCATTCTTTAAATAATTTATTGGTTTGATCAAAAAGAAACAAAAAATTTCCATTTCTTTCTTCATACAGCCAATTCTTGTGGATTTTTTGCACTTTCTTTTACAATTCTTTTTATTAAGCAAAAATTTAACTGTTTGTATTGCGAACGTTTTTATTTTGCAAGATAATCAGTTATGTTTGTATTTATCTTTTATTTTTTTATTTACCAGGCTTTGCACCTCTTTTTGAATATTTTTAATAACAAGCAGAATGAATGTGTGCGATGATGATAAATGTGAAAAAGGAGTTCAAGCTATGACCAGAACCAAGAAGTTTTCAAGTTTGTTCTTTTGTTTGGATTGAACAATTCTGAACAAAATTTTTGTTTTTATTGAATAACCTTTGCAGAATTGCTCCATGAACTGGAGCATCGCACAGAAGATGAGAAAAAGCAGAAAATCGAAGAGATGAATGGATTAATTGATGAAATGGAAAAAAAAGAATTCAAATCAGTTTTCACGGAAGAACTGTTCGATAAAATTCACCAAATGATTGAGAAAAAGACATTATCATTGGAAAGCGCAATCTTGCTGTTGAAGCATGTTGGGTATTACAGAGAGCTGAAAATAATTTACTTAGAATCTTTTGATGATTCATTATTGAGCGATAGTATGAAAGAGATGATAATTGATGAAAATGAGAAGACAAAGGATGAAAAGGATGAAATGCTTCTTATTGAACTGTGTGAATGCTTTGCTTGGCTGAATGAAGATTTTATTTCAAAGGAATTGTTTTCAGTCATTATGCCTCGCCTTCTGAAAGTTGCCTTGAAGAAAGAAGAAAACGAGGAAACTCAAAAAGAAGTGGAAATGGCTTTGCTGGCTTTAAATCACATTAGCAAATTTTGCGTATGTTCGCTTCTATTTCCTTTTTGATACCTTTGCATTTTTTTCTGATTTTAATAAGGAAATAAAACAAGAACTGTATTTGAACGGGATAACAGAAATCATCAAATATCATCAGGAGCATCACAACCTCACTCAGCTTTCCTATCAATCAGCTTGGCAGTTTTTGATAAACAGATTTTACAACGACAAAAGCTTGGAAGAAGTGATTGTGAATGAATTGCATTTCGCAAGAGAAGCTACAAGAGAATTGGAAGAACTGACAAGATGTATCGACTGGAAGAAGAAAGAAGAAGAAAATGAAAGAATAGAAGTGTCTATTTTAAGGAGATGGCTTAATGTTATTGATAATTACTTTTCCTCGTGCGAATTGTGGAAAGAAGAAATTGCTGGACTTCTTTACAGCTTTGTTCAGGTATTTCGAGCATCAAGGGAAAATTACAAAGAAATTCTAAATGGATGCCTATATACACTTAGGCATGCAGCAGAAAATAGAAATGTGGAAATTGATGAATTGTTGAAAAGCGGAGCTGTTGGTGCTGTTTTGGAGGAGATTCAGCAGCCAACAATTAATGATGATTTGATAAAGAATTGTTGTTATTTCTTTTTGAATATTTCAGAAAGACTGAAAGAAAAGAATAAAGATGAAAAGGAAGAGGAGGAAAGAAAAGAAAAGAAAAGAAAGATATTTGAAAAGATGGAAGAAGAAGGACATGAAGATTGTATTGAGAGTTTTCATAAAATCTTTGATTTTCTGGATAGAAAATACTATGATGGTTTATCAAAAAATACTTCTGATTATTTTATTAACGTTTAACCAAATTCTTTTCAATGATAATTGTGACTCTAAAATAATATTTTCTTTTCTTTTTTATTCATTTCACAAAATGGGAGGAAAACAAGAATTGAATGAATTAAAATATGGTTTTTATTTCCCTTTTTTAAAAAATGAAAATAAGAAATTCTTTTCTTTTTAAAAAATTCCATCAAGAATCTTCGTTGAATTGATTATTGCCCTCCATCTTCATCAACAAGATTCATTTTGAACAATGTGTTCAATTGTTCAGTTTTTGCCTCTTGAATCCTCTGCTCTCCTTTGCTTATTCTCTTTCTGATTATATTTTCAATGAAAAAGAAAAGATGTTGGAGAAGAATCCAAAAGAAATGAAGAAAGAATTGTTTGCTGAAGGAACCAGTTGAAAATATTGAAATTGCAGAATAAAGAAGCAAACAAATTGATGAAGGAGAAGAAGCATGATAAAATCATTCATAATATTTTTCTCTGAAGTTGTCAATCAAAAATGAATTCTTTTTCCCTTTTATTCACCTGTTTGTCCATTCTTCCAATCAGCATCAAAAGCTCTCCCAATCATTTCACTTGTTTTTTGTCAGAAAAGAATATCTTCTGATGATTCTCTTCATTCACTCGGTTGTCATTTGAAATTCTTCCTTTTTCATTTGAGCATTTCTTCTTCCATTCCAAAACACTTTCATTCAAATGAACTTCTCAAAATAAGAGTAGCTGACTTCTTCTTTTGTTGTTGCTCCACTTCATTTTGAATGAGTGGGCAAACAAAACAAGCATTTTTTCACAAAAACTTCAAATGCCTGGGTTTGTGGTCATTCTGTGAAATGATGAAAAAGAAATAGATACCATTTTGGAGTTACATAATGGAATGAATCTCATTTCCTCAAGCTAGCACATAATAAACTGTCATATTTTTTGAAAAACGGCAAATGCTTCACAAGTTTGCCAATTCATTGTTATCCCAAAAGCTTCAGTGGAGTGACGAAATTCAGAGCTGACAAGTTCTCTTCTTCAACCATTTTTCCTATCATGTTGAATAATCCTTCAGAAAATACAGAATCGATTTCTTCTTCTTTAAGTTTTTGACATATCCCGTTTGTTTCTTCCATTTTCTTCTTTGGCTTCGCTCCAGCTCATCGATCGAGATTATGATGCAATTCTTCAAAAAAACTGAAAAAGAAAAAATAAACAGGAAAGAAATAAAATAGTCATCAAGAATTCGAGTGAAACAATGTTTGCAAACCGAACATTTTTCTGTCAATGATGCCTTTCATTCCATTCAAATAGATTCAAATCCATCAAACTTCCTCAACTGCAGAAATCACTTCACAAAAGAATTGCTGATTGGTAATTGCAATCGATGAAAAATCATTGGAAAAATTAAAAACAAACAAATGAATGAACAAATAAGCAAATAAAACTAATTCAGAGAAATAAACTTTCAACTCAGTTTGAGTTCGTTCTTCTGATTGAAATTCAAATAACCTCACAACCATTCTCAAAAGAGTATTTATCAATAAAAATATGAGCAAAAAAGAAAGGAAAGGAAACAAACAAAATGAATGAGTCTGATAAAATTGAAACGAAAAACAAAAAGAAACACAATTTCAAAAAAGTTTATTGTTTGGCATCAGAATCAAAGTGTCTGAAACTTGTGTGTATGTTTTTGAATGACAAAAACAGCATCTTTTTATTTATTCTTCTTCTTCTGTTAACAAAATAATGTTGCTTGTTGTCTTCGCTTTCTTCACTTGCATTTCTTGAAACCTATAAACCAATTTATTCATATGATTCTGTTGGCTTCCTCGCTTGATGTTTCAAAGAAGTTGGAGAAGAAGAATAAACTGATGGAAAGAAGGGAAATGGTGGTGATGGCGAAGATGTTCATAATAAAGAGAAGCATTTGATTCAAATATGGATTAAATAGCCTGACAAATTTTCGGACAGTCTGAACCAACATCTTTCTTTCAGAGCGCTCATCATCTCCTGAAAGCTCGTAATGATATCTTCATATCCTTCTTCTTCAAACTTGTCAAATATCTCTCTTTTGATCATCTTCCATTTCGCTTTCTTGAATGTGTTGTCGGTCTTTTTGCTCAATCTTTCTGAAAGTGCTTCAAATGCTGCGATGCATATGACAATTGAGCGATCTCCCAATGTCTGCTGCCTCATCTCCTCCACAATGCATCCTGCTGCTCCACTCCTCACAAAAATATCGATTTTTTCTGCTTTGCCCAATGTCATCTGCATCAGCAGGAAAGCGCATTCTGTCTGTAAACTTCTTTCACACTCCTTTGCTGCTTTGAAAAGTTTGACAACTCCTTCAGCAAACTCATTGAATTGTATCCGCTCACAGCATGCTTGACATTTTGAAAAATATTTCCAAGCTGTCTTCAGATACTTCCATATTATCTGCACCTCTTTCGATTTATTTAAGTCCTTTTCTGTCTTCTTCCAATCCACGCATTTCATCAGCTCGTCCAGTTCTCGTGTTGCCTCTTTCACAAAATGAAGATCGTTTGTGATCAAATCTTCAAATTCCTTCTCAAAATAAGGTTTGCTTATCAAAAACTGCCAAGCCGAGTGATAGGCAAGTCGAGTGAGGTTGTGACGCTCCTGATGATGTTCAATGATCGCTTTGATCTCATTCATATACAGTTCTATTTTCAATTCCTATCCAAAAAAGGAGGAAATAACAATTCAATAACGTCAAAAACGAAATAGTAATAAACATACACTATATTCAATATTGCTCAAAGCCAGCAAAGCCATCTCCACCTCTTCACTTGTTTCCTGACTTTCCTCTTTCTTCAATGCAACTTTCAAAAGGCAAGGCACACAAATCGATAACAATTCGATTGAAAAGAGGTTGTTAACCATCAGATAGCATTCGCAAAGGTCAGTCAGCAACTTTCCGTTCCTCTCTTTGATGTTTGCTCCACGTTCGCTTTCTTCTTTTTCATTCTTTTCTTCACAAATTATCATTGACTCCAAGTCCGAGCACAGAGAAGATTCAACAAATTTTACACTCCGAAACATTTTTAACACTTTGCAATATCCGATGCTCTTCATCAACAAAAGCGCATTGTCCAAAGATAATATCTTCTTTTTTATCATTTTGTTCAATTTTTCGAAATTCTCTTCAGAAAAAACAGAACGCATTCCTTCCTCATTCAAGTCCCACATAATTTCAAAAATTTTCTCAATAATTTTTTGCTGATCTTCAGCTGTACAATCCTCTAGTTTGAAAAGCATTTCTTTTGAAAAACCAAAATGAGAAAGAGAAAGAATGAAAATTTTATCGCATGAACAAATGCTGAACCTTCAAACAATTTTAACGCCAATGTCTCTTCTGATCCATTTTCTGCTTCAAAAAGGCAACTTGAACACATTTTGTTTGTTGTTTGTTTTATTCAATCTGAATCGCCTGCATTTGGAAACTATGAAACAAAAAAATTGAGTAGTGTTTAATAATTCACACGCGTAGTGCTGTTGGAATAGGTTTACGAAAAAAAAGCCAGAAAGAACAAGAAAATTGCCTTATTCTCCCACAGATTATCTTTTATTGGTATTTTTGATCAATTGAATATTTAATTTTTAAGTATTTTTATTTCTTTCAATTTTTTTAAGTATTTTTTTTTGATATTTTTTTCTCAAGATCAAATATCTTCATTTCCATTTGCATCAAAAAAAAAAAAATAAATAAAAATAAAAATAAAAAAATAAAAAATAAAAAATAAAAAATGAAAAATAAAATAAAAAAATAAAATAAAAATAAAATAAAATAAAATAAAATAAAATAAAATAAAATAAAATAAAATAAAATAATTAATTGATTGATTAACAAAATTAATGAAATTAAATTAAATAAAAAAACTTTATGTCATTCAATGAATGTTTAATCCAAATGGTTTGATGCAAGTTCACTATTGCAATGAAGATTAAAATTGAAAGTGCAGTTTTTGCTATATTTCAGAATAATAAAGCATCAAAAAATGTGGAATACTAATACATAAAAGTTATGCAATTTTTGTTGTTGTTAAAACTTCCCAAATTACAAAGAACCTTATTTCCTCGAACTAAAAAGAAAATTTTTTTATTTTTTCATAATGTTTCTTTCAAATAACCTTTGATAACAGCATTCAAAATGAAAAAAATCATTCGAAAAAAGGATGAGGCAGTTTTGTTTTTTTTTTCAATATTTGTGATTCTTTTTGACTTCAAAATTTTTGTTGGAACTTTTGTCAGAAATAAAAGCAAAACTGTTATTAGTTTTTGATAATTTCATTTTGACACAAATCCGCTTTTATTCAATCTCAAATACAGGTGAGATAAAAATATTCGAATCATGAAGTGGATCGACGAAATAGATGTGTAAAATAACTTCAGAATGTTCTTTTCTTATTTTTAAAAAAACCGCGAATGTTTTATTCTTGGTTTAATCTGATCATCTCATTAACGATCAGCTTTCCCATCAACACCTAATTTTTCCACAGCTTATATAAAAATGCGCAAACTTTTTGAACGTGAGATTCATGACACTGTGGTGAAATTTTGAATGATGTGCAGCAAAAATAAAAAAATGTTCATTTTTTATAAAACTTCATATTTAACAACGAAAACTTTTTGAAAAAATATCACAATTATGATCATTGACACTTGAAATATAACTTCCTGTTGCTTCTGCAATCACATTTCAACAAAAAATATGAGCACATATTTGAAAATCAATTGATAGCAAAGTTTGCAAAAGTTTTTTTAGAAGAATATCACTCTGTTTCATGCGTGTGAAAATTTTTGAAATCAAATTTTTTCTATCATAAATTTCGGTTTGAGAATTTACTTTGAATTTTGATAATAAACACTGATAAATTCATACTCCTTTCAATGAAGACTTTTGAAAAAGTTAAATCTCTTCCAAACGAGTTTTTGCACAATTGCAAATTGTTTTTCTTGATAATGAAAAACTCATCTTTTATGAAATACAGTCCAATTCATAAAAAATCACATCAGTCTTTGAACAACTTTCCGAGACAATGCGGGAATTTTTTTTTTTAAATCACAACATTTTTAAGTGTATTGTTTTCAAAAAGGTTTTTAATCAATTTCAAAATAAATTCCTTTCGGATGATTTATGTTTCAGAATAATTACAAATGCTAAAGTTTGATATGAAAAAAAAGCAGATGTGATATTCAACGCAGTCTTCACTTTTCAGTGTTCATTAACAGACATTGAAAATGCATATTCAACCAGAAAATTTTGATAGAAAAAAAGTGTTTTTTTTAACAATCACGCATATCCGATTGCAAAAAATGCACAATATTTTATTCCTCTCAGAAGAAATAAATAATTAATAATAAATAAGCAAAAAATGTGTGAAATTTTCTGTTTTCGGAAAATTCTCACAAAAACTCGTTATTCCGAAGTGAAAACTATATTTATCATAAATTCACATCATTTAGATTTTCTTCAACATATTTCTGAAAATTCGAAAAATTGAATTGATTGATCAAAAATCGATTTTTCTATTGAAAAAAATCAATCAATGAAAATTAATAAAGTGATTATGCATAATTCTCCATGTAATTATGTTTGATTGAAAATAAATAGAATAAAAACAAAAAATGTTCATGCACAAAAAATATGACAATGAACTTTATGGGTCATATTCGATATGATTTCATCATTTTTGGATAATATTGATGAACTAACTGTTATTGCGAGACATTAAAAACAAGTATTACAAACACAAAATACAAGTTATTCATATTTCAAATTTATATTTATTCTTTTCGAACATGAAAATATTTTTGCGAAACGAGCACAAAAATATCTTTTGCTTTGTTTATTTATTCTTTTGTTTTTTTGAATATGTGTGATTATTTTTGATATCATGTTTTTTCGAAAAATATTTTTTTTTAGAAAAAAATCTGCATTGTGTGTAATTATATGAATACCAAAATATTATCTTCCAATTGCTGTAAAATTTGCTACGAATAAATCTCAAACATTGGCTCTTAAAAAGAATGGAAAACATTTTTCATTTTTTAAAAAAAAAATATTTTAAGTCAAAGATGAACAACCTTTGATTTATCAATTCCCCGAAAAAAAGTTATGACTACAAAAATAATCATTCATATGGGAGGATTCTTTTTTTCCTTTTGAATTTTGTTATCAAATGTGGAAAAATATTTCACTTCAGGCATTTTCATCGAAAAATTATGCACTTTTCGTTGACTTTTTCATTTCAAAAAACACAATAATAATTGGTAAATTTTTTGATATTCGTGAAATGAAGGAAAACTTTATGTTTTGATTTCAACGATGCATATTTACGGATATGAAAGTCAAATTTATTTTGAAATCTGATAAAGTGAAATAAAGCTATGAGTGAAGCAATTATTCATAACCTTGTGCAAAAAAAGCTTGAAAGATCGTATTTTCCCCCAAATCATTATTGAAACTTATTTAGTATAAAGATGTTTTTTGAAAATTTTTGAAAAATTTTGAAAATAAAAAAATACTAGCAACAATTTGAAAGAAGAAAAAGTTTGGAATAAATCATCGTTTTTATTTGTAAAGAAAAAAATTTTTTTGATCTTTTTATATTTCAACAAGGAGTAATTTGTACGACATGATTTTTTGAACAAACATATTTAAAATAAAGATATTCACTTTAGTCATAAAATAAAGCAAATTGTTATTCACGGGTAAAAAATACCCATTTTCCTCTTTTGCAAAAAACAATTCAAAACAAAAATAAAAAAATAAACCTTAAAAGCACTCATGAATTATTTCAACTTTTCAAAAATAAGATTAATTTTAAACAAAATTTGATAACATTTGATAACTAACATTACAGTGGAAATTATATACATTCGAAATACGATACATCAATATTTTTCGAGAAATCTCAAAAAAGTTTAAAAGTACAAATAGTCTTTATCCAAATTTGTACCTCCGCATCCATACTTTTTGGCATATCCTTCAGAAGTAAATTGCCACATTTTGATGCTGCTCTTCCATGCTTGCATCCTTTTACCCCAGGTTGTGTTTGGGAACGAGCCATCCCACATCGGGAAGTCCATTGCCGTTCCGTATTTAAAGTAGTATGCACACCACAATGGATATTGCTGCATAATTTTTGTAACATTAACAGATGAATACAGCATGCTTGCACCACTGTATAGAATTGGCTTGTATCCTGCATTTTTAATAATATTCATATAAGCCAAAATGCACTCGGTTGCTTGGGCAGCATTAAGATTCATGGAATGACCATTTTCCATTTCGAAATCAAGTGCAACATATGAATTAATTTTTGCTGTTTTCAGAATACTTAAA
Organism: Monocercomonoides exilis; assembly: GCF_001643675.1. NCBI lineage: Eukaryota > Preaxostyla > Oxymonadida > Polymastigidae > Monocercomonoides > Monocercomonoides exilis. The sequence continues at coordinate 944,014 of NW_027150585.1, read as the reverse complement.
AACCAATTCGCCTGATTTTTTGCATTTGCAAGAGCAGTGGTATAATCTTTCGAAACATCAGTAAAATGAAAAGTGGCAAAATGATATGCTCCAAGTTCAAGTCCATTTTTCAACGCAGATGCTGTGAATGCTTCCCAGCATTTATCCTTGTTTAATGCATGCCCAGCTCTGCAAATAACTAACTTCACTCCATTAGCTTTGGCTTTAGATCCATCAAATGTACTTTGCCAAGAAGAAATATCAATGCCATATCGCAAAGCATTTAACTCAGAATTAACAAGAGCACCATCGTGGCCAAAAGAAAACGCAACAGTAAACAATATCAAAAGAATCATGTTTTTTTTTTCTTCAACAGTAGTTTGATCCTACCCTTTCTTACAAGAATAAGAAATTTTCTTTTCTTTTTTTAATTGAAGAGGGTTTTTTTTATTCTGTTTTTGACATTTCACTACAATGAGTGATCGAAGCAATCATAAGCATTCATGCATTAAACTTACTGGAACAACTGTACTTCAGTTGGACTTAGAAACTTTGAAAGAACTTGTTTCAAAGAACAAACATCTAATGAAAAAATATCCAATATACCTTTGCTTTAACAACGATTGTCAGCAAAAAGGAAAAGGTCAATTTATGATCAATTCAGTAGAAGGCCTGGGAATGGTTGTTCCGGTTGGTTTTGTAAAAGAAATTGACATTGGGTTTGAAATTTCAAAAATGAATATTCTTCAGAATTATTACCATTTATTTAACAAATTGACAAAAGAGGGAACAAAGTTTCACGATTTTCTATTCGAGAAGCAAGCAGAGATCAAGTTGGAACAAAAGCTGGATTTGAGAAGCTTCGCAGAATGTGGATTGATCGCAATGAAATATCGGATCTTGACATTGACGGGGTTCCCTCATTGGAAGAACTATATGCACAACACAACAGAGTTTGCCATTTCTTTTTTACTTGGAAACTTTTCTTAATTCAATGAATAACATATCACATTTGAAAAAAAATCAAATATGATTGCGAAATATTTTTACCAAATGTTTGACACCAGATCCCAGCATTTCCTCGCTTTGATGCCTTTAAAAACATCACCATCTTGAATTTTTCTCATAACGCTATTTCTGGATCTCTTGCCCCTCTCTTCCCCACCGCTCCAAAATTGATTGCGTTGGATCTGTCATACAACGAATTCGACTGGGATCTGGAAGAGTTTGAGGAAGTCTTCGCTGTCCTTGCCCAGTTCAAAGTGCTAACAGCACTCGATTTGACAGGAAACCCCTTTTTTGACTCATATCCGGATGGACTGTGGCAACATCATCTTTTCTTTGGTTGCTTTCTGAAGGGAAAGCTGAGCAAGCTGAACGGAGAGAAAGTGAGCAAAAATTGGAAGAAGAAGCCAGAGGAGAAGATGCGCTACGTGAGAGAAGGAGAAATAAGCTCTTCTGACTCTTCATCATCATCATCATCATCATCATCATCATCATCTTCTTCTTCTTCTTCTTCTTCTTCTTCTTCTTCATTATCAAGTGAAATGCAGAGTGGAAGAGAGAGTTCTGTCTTCACGACTGTCAAAGCAACAGTCAGTTTGAACACTCCGAGTGCATTTTCTGGGCTTGTTACAACAGCATCAACAGTATCTGAGGAGAAGGAGAAGGAGAAGGAGAAAGAGAAGGAGAAAGAGAAGGAAGAAAAAGAAAAAGAAAAAGAGAAAGAAGAAGATAAAAAGAAGAAGGAAGAAGAAGAGAAGGAGAAGGAGAAGGAGAAAATTGAAAAAGCAGAAAGAAAAGCCGAGGAGGAGAGGAAGAAGAAGGAGGAAGAAGAACGAATTGAAAGAGAAGAAGAGGAAAGAAAGCGAAAAGAAGAAGAAGAAAAAGATAGATTAAGAAAGGAGGAGGAGGAAAGGAAGAAGAAAGAAGAGGAAGAGAGAGCGAAACGAGAAGAGGAAGAGAAGAGGAAGAAAGAGGAAGAAGAAAGAATGAGAAAGGAAGAGGAGGAGAGAAGAAGGAAAGAGGAAGAGGAGAGAAGGAGAAAGGAAGAGGAAGAAAGAAAGAAAAGGGAAGAGGAAGAAAGATTAAGAAGAGAAGAAGAAGAGAAGAGAAGAAGAGAATTAGAAGAACAAGCGAAAATGGCAACAGATCTTGAGATGAAAAGGAAAGCAGAAGAAGAAATGAGAAAGATGGAAGAGGAAAGAAAGAAGAGAGAAGAAGAGGAAAGGAAAAGGAAAGAAGAAGAGGAAGAAATAAAAAAGAGAGAAGAGGAAGAAAGGAAGAGAAGAGAGGAAGAGGAAAGAAAGAAAAGAGAAGAAGAAGAGAAGAAGAGAAAGGAAGAGGAAGAAAGAAAAAAGAGAGAAGAGGAAGAAAGAAGGAGAAAAGAAGAAGAGGAAAGGAAGAGAAGAGAAGAAGAAGAAGAAGAGAGAAAACGAAAAGAAGAAGAGAGAAGAAAAAGGGAAGAAGAGGAAAGAAAGAGAAGAGAAGAAGAAGAAAAGAAGAAGAGAGAAGAAGAGGAAAGATTAAGAAAAGAGGAAGAGGAAAAGAGGAAGAAAGAGGAAGAAGAAAGAAGAAAAAGAGAAGAAGAAGAAAGGAAGAAGAGGGAGGAAGAGAAAGAGAGAAGAAGAAAAGAAGAAGAAGAACTTAAAAGGCAATTAGAAGAACAAAAGAGAAAGAGAATGGAAGAAGAGAGAAAGAAGAGAGAGGAAGAGGAGAAGAGAAGAGAAGAAGAAAAAAGGAAAGAAGAAGAGAGAAAGAGGTTGGAAGAAGAAAGAAAGAAGAAAGAAGAGGAAGAGGGAAAAAGAAGGAAAGAAGAGGAAAGAAGAAGAGAAGAAGAGAGAATAAAAAGGGAAGAAGAAGAGAAGAAGAAGAGAGAAGAAGAAGAGAAGAGAAGAAGAGAATTAGAAGAGCAAGCAAAATTAGCAGCAAGCATTGAGATGAAGAGGAAAGCAGAAGAAGAAATGAGAAAGATGGAAGAAGAGAGGAAGAAGAGAGAAGAAGAGAGGAAGAAGAAAGAGGAAGAAGAGAAGAAGAAGATGGAGGAAGAAAGGAAGAGAAGAGAAGAAGAGAAGAAGAAGAAAGAGGAAGAAGAAAGAAAGATGAGAGAAGAGGAGGAGAGGAGAAGGAAAGAGGAAGAGGAGAGAAGGAGAAAGGAAGAAGAGGAAAGAAAGAAAAGAGAAGAAGAAAGGAAGAAAGAAGAGGAAAAATTACAGAAAGAGTTAGAAAGACAAATAGAAGAGAACAGAAGAAGAGAAAGAGAAGAGAAAGAAGAAGAAGAAAGAAGGAAGAAAGAAGAAGAGGAGAGGAGAAAGAAGAGAGAAGAAGAAGAGAGAAGAAGAAGAGAATTGGAAGAAGAAAGAGAAAGAGAAAGAGAAAGAGAAAGAGAAGAGAAAGAGAGAAAGATGTTAGAAGCAAAAGCAAAAGCAGAAGAAGAAGAGAGGAAGAAGAGTAAAATGGAAGAAGAAAAGGAGAAAGAAAAGGAGAAAGAAAAGGAGAAAAAGATGAAAGAAAAAGTAGGAGAGAAAGAGAAAGAGAAAGAGAAAGAGAAGAAAGAAGAAGAAGAAGAAGAAATCAGAAGAATGAAGAATTTGTTGAAAGAGAGAGAAGAAGAAGGAATTATTGACTTCTTCTTCATCAAAGAATGCTGTCAGATGCTTAATTTGGAAGTGCCAAACACGGAAATGAAAGAGGAAAATATGAAAAACGAAGAAAACAATACATTTAATGATGATAATGCTGATGAATCAAAAGTTTCTATTTCTTCTTCTTCTTCTTCTTCTCTTCTTTCTTCTCCCTCTCCTTCATCATCATCATCATCTTCTTCATCTTCTTCTTCCTCTTCTCATCTTTCTTCCTCTTCAAATTCTTCTTCTTCTTCTCCTCCTCTCTTTTCATTCAAAAAGATTGATTTGTGTGATGAAGAGAGATGTGTTCGTGTGTCTGTCATTCTCTCTCTCCTCCTCAAACATCTCCTTCCTCTCCTTCCTCTTTCTTCTCCTTCTCCTTCTCCTTCTTTTCCTTCTTCTCCTTCTTCTTCTTCTTCTTCTCCTTCTTCTTCTTCTCCTCTCTCTCTCAAAGGATTCAGCCTTTCTTCTTCAACAGACAAAGACATCCAAATGGTTGCTTCTTCTCTTCTTCTTCTCTGCCATCTCTTCCCTTTCATCCTCTCTTATTCTCTACTCTCTCATCAGAAATTATCTTCTTCTTCTTCTTCTTCTTCTTCTTCTTCCTCCTCCTCCTCCTCCTCTTCTTCTTCTTCTAATTTATCTTCCTTTATTTCTTCTCTCTCTTCTCTCTCTTCCAATCTTCATCCATTTTATTCTTTGTCTTCTTCTCCTTCTTCTCTCCCTCTTCTTATCATTGCCCTTCTCTGCTTAATCGATGAAAATTCATTTCTTTCTTCTTCTTCTTCTTCTTCCTCTTCCTCTTCTCTTTCTTCTTCTTCTCTCTTCTCCTCTTCCTCTTCATTTGGATATCGTTTTGCTTCAACCATTTCTTCTCATCCTCTTTTCTCTTCTTCTTCTGCCATCTCATTCAATTCTTCTGATATCTTCATCTTTTCTTCTTCTTCTTCTTCTCCCCTTTCTCTTTCTTCTTCTTCTTCTTCTTCTTTCTCTCCCTTTTCTCCTCTCTCTTCTCTCTCTTCTTCTTCCTCTTTCCTCTCTTTCTCTCTCCTTCGTGCGATTTCTTCTTCTTTCTCTGATAACATTTTGTCTTCTCTTATTCAAAAGAAAGAGAATGGAAACATAACAGAAGAAGAAGAAGAGGAAGAGGAAGAATACGAGAGAGAAATAAACAAATGGAGAAGAAGAAGAAGAAGAATAAATAATAATAATAATAATAAAAGAAGAAAAGAAAGAGAAGAAGAAGAAAGAGAAAGAGGAGAAAGAGAAATAAATAGAGATGTTTGTGTGTATCCACGTGCAGGCAAAGAAAGAAGAAGATTGCTTGGCTTATCATATCCTTCTTCTTCCTCCTCCTCTTCTTCCTCTTCCTCCTCTTCCTCTTCTTCTCTTTCTTCTTCTTCTTCTTCCTCTTCTTCTTCATTTGAGAACAAAGATGCTATTCCTCTTCCATTCAATGAAGATGATTGGAAACAAATGTTAAATGTTGCTTCTCTTTTCATCTCTAATTGCTCTTCTTCTTCTTCTTCTTCTTCTTCTTCTCTTCCTTCTGTCATTTCTATTTCTTCTTCCTTCTCTGCTTATTCATATTTAATTCCATCTTCTTCATCATTATCTTCTTCTTCTTCCTCTTCCTCTTCTTCTCTTTCATCATCATCTTCTCCTCTTTCTCCTCTCTCTTCTTTTGCCTCTTCTCTCTCTCATCTTCCCCCTGGCCTCAGAAACAGAAGAATGTCTCGTGCTCTTTCTGTCGCTTCTGCCAGAAATAACATTCTTCCTCTTTCTTCTTCAAATTCTTCTTCTTCTCTTTCTTCTTCTTCTTCTTCTTCTTCTTCTTCAAATGAAGATAAAGATAAAGACAAAGAAAGAGAAAGAGAAAGAGAAAGAGAACAAACTAATTTAATGAATTGTTTGTTGAATGAAGAGACAGAAGAAATCAGAAGAGAAAGAGAAGAAGCAGGAAAAAGAGAAAACAAAGCAAAAAGCGGAATTTTCGGGCTGCCAGCAAAAAAGTCCGGAGAAATAGAATTGAAAAAGAAGGATTTGGAAAATATTGTGGTTGAGGGTATTCTTCCAATTTCTCCGAAGTTTCATTTTCTGCCGTTGCTTTGCCATTTGATGAAGATTTATTCACTTTCATCTCTTTCCAATGAAAGTGATAAATCAAAGAATTCTATTGAGAATAATCACACTTTATCATCATCATCATCATCATCTTCTTCTTCTTCTGATTCCATCAAATACAAACCAATTTGTCTTTCCTTGCTTCTCATCTTCCATCCTCCTCCTTCTCTTCTTCCTTCTCTCTCTTCTCTCCTTTCTCTTCTTCTCCCTCATTTCTTGTCTCTCTCTTCTTCTATTTTATCTTCTTCTTCTTCTTCTTCTTCATTTTCTTCTTCTTCTCTTCCACAAATTTCTCATGAACTTCTTAATTCTCTTGCTTTACTCACACATTTATGTTCTTCTCCGGATTTTCTTCTTCTTCTTTGCGATTCAAAAATTCCTTCTTCAATTTATTCTTCTACTTCTTCCTCTTCTTCTTCTTCATTTCTTCATCTTCTCATATGTCTTATTGATAAATCCAGTGAAATAACTTCAAATATTCTGAAACATTGGAAATCTTTATGGAAGAAACAAACAAATATATCATCATCATCATCTTCTTCTTCTTCTTCTTCAAATTCTTCTTCCTCTTCCTTTCCTCTTTCATCTTCTTCTCTTTCTTCCTCATCAAATGACAATACATCAACCAACCAAATAGATTCATCTGAAATTGAAATAGAAAACATCAGCAGAATGTTCATTTCATTTGGACATTTATTCACTTTGGCTTTATTACTTATATCCCATCCATCTAATAAACATTCTAATTCTTCTTCTTCTTCTTCCTCCTCTTCTTCTTCCTCCTCCTCCTCTTCTTCTTTATCTTCTTCTTCTTCTCTTTCTTCTCCTTCTCCTTCTCCTTCCCTTTCATCTTCATTGAGTATGAAATCATCCTGTTTCACAACTGAATGTATCAACAGCAAAGTTTATTCTTCTCTCCTCTCTTTCATCAACATCGCCACAAATGCTGAAGAAGAAGAAGAAGAAGAAGAAGAAAGGAAAGAGAAAGAGAAGGAGAAAGAAGTAAATAACAATCAAATATCACAAAATAATTCATCATCATCATCATCTTCTTCCTCTTCTTCTTCTTCTCTTCCCTTCTTCGCACTCTCCCCTCTTCTCTCTCCTCTCCTCTCCTCTTCTTTCTCTCTCCTCTGCCTTCTCCTCTCTTCCACACTCAACATCTCCTTCACCACTCCTTCTTCTTCGGCCATTTCTGCTCTGTTCAATGCATGCTGTGTGGATAATCAGGGAATAAAGGCAATTACAAGGATTGTGAAGAGATTGGGGAGAGGAAAGGAAGAAAAAGAAGAAGAAGAAGGAAATAAAAGAGAAGAAGGAAAAAGAGAAAGAGAAAGAAAGAGGAGGAATGATGAAGCTAAACTTGTAGTGAAGAGGTATTCGTATCAGACAAGAAGAGAAGAGATGGAAGAGATGATGGAAGAACATTTCAATTCAATGAAGAAGGAAAAGAAGAAGGGAAGTGATGAAAAGAAAGAAGAAGAAAAAGAAAAAGAAAAAGAAAAAGAAGAAGAGAATGAAAGGATGATGAAAGAGAAGGAGCTGATAGAAAGAGTTATCTTGTGCAATCATAATCATGTCTTCAATGAAGAATACAATAAATTCTCAAATATCACTCTAAATGATGATATCTCATCAAAAAACAACAATAATAATCACATTAATGAAACTTCTTCTTCTTCTCTCTCTTCTCCTTCATTCTCTTCTTCTCTTTCCCCTCTTTCTTCTCTCTCCTCTTTCTCTTCTTTCTCCTCTCTCTATCTCTCTGAATGCTCTTCTTCCCTCAACAACACTCTCCTCTTGCTTTCAGTCTGTTGTTGTTCCCTCATCCTCTTCCTCTCTTTCTCTGAAAGAACGTCTGCTTTTAAAAATGGATTGGAAATCTTCTTGTTTGACACAAACTTCTGTGAAGGTTTGTTTGAATTCGGGGAGATTGTAACAAGAGCAAAGGAAGAGAAAGGAGGAAATAAAAGGATGAAAAATAAATCAATTTCTTCTTCTCTTTCTCATTCTCATTCTCCTTCTCCTTCTCCTTCATCATCTTCTTCATCATCTTGTTCTCCCTTCAGTCCTTTTTCTCTCTCCACCTCCTCCTCTTCCCCATCTCTCTTCATCCTCTTCTTCTCCTCTTCTCTCCTCCGCCTCATTCAAAATCTTCTCTTTGTGTCTCATCTTCAAATAGACAAACACACAATCATCTTAAACAGATGCTCTTGCTTTGTCTTCCATCTTCTTATGCCTGTTGTTAGAAACAATAACTCAAATAATGAAGAAGAAGAAGAAGAAGAAGAAGAAGAAGAAGAAATAAAGAATGAAGAAAATGAAAGATTAAATTCTTCTTCTTCTTCTTCTTCTTCTTCTTCTTCTTCCTCCTCCTCCTCCTCCTCCTCCTCCTCCTCCTCTTATTCTGTCTCTCCCATCTTCTTCCTCCACCCTCTGCAATCCAAAGTGCATCAACTCCTCCTCACCTTCCCTTCCTTATGCTCTTTCCCAAACAATCAGCAATTCATCTTCTCTTCCCTTTCCTCTTCTCTCTCTTTGCTTTCTTCATTCAAATCTCCTTCTGTTGAGGAAAACGATGATGCATTTGTGAATATTCACAATGAAAACAATAAAATCTCAAATGATATTTCTTCTTCTCTTTCTTCTTCTTCTCATTCTTCTTCTCATTCTTCCTCTTTCTCCGTCTTCTCCTCCTCTTCCTCTTCTTCTCTCCTTTATTTCTCTCTCTTGTCTGATCCTGTTCTTGTTGTGTGTCTCTCTGCCCTCACACGCACCATTCAGAATGCAGACATCTTGCTCTATTCATCCTCTTCTCATCACCTCAACAAACACATTGCTCAAAATATCATTAATTATACAAATAATAATAATACTAATAATTCTTCTTCTCTTTCTTCCTCTTCTTCCCCTTCTTCTTCTCTCTCTTCCTCAACCACAGCTGAAAAGGAGCTGAAATGCCATCATCTTTCTCTCTCCTTCTTCAAACAAGCTATTCCTCTTGTTCTGTCTGTTTTGGAGATAAACACACGAAGAGAAGGAAACAGAGATTATTTCTTGGATATCAAGATGGATGAGGAGAAAGAAGGAGAAGGAGAAGGAAGAGGAGAAAGAGGAGAAAGAGGAGAAAGAGGAGAAAGAGGAGAAAGAGGAGAAGAAGGAGGGTTTGAAGAAGAAGATTTGTTTGGTGAGATGGCAAAGGGAAAAGAAGCATATTTGGATGAGATTAAGCAGAGGATGAGCATGAGGAAGGAAAGAGTTAAGCCAATTACAATAGCAGATATCATCATGGAATACAAGAACGGAATGAAGAGGAGGAGAAAGGAAGGGAAAGAAGGAGGAGAAAGAGAAGGAAAAGAGGAAGAAAAAGAGAAGAATAAAATGTTAAGAGATCTTCTTAATAATTCATTTGCTGATCAAATGCTCAATCAAATTGTATTTGATCATAATCCTTTCCTTACAACTCCTTCCTCATTATCCTCCTCCTCCTCTTCTTCTCCCCCCTCTTCTTCCCCCTCCTCCCCTCATCCTTCCCTCATTCCCCTTGCCTCATCTCCTCTCTTCCCTCTCCCCCTTCAGCAGAATCCTCTTCTTTGGGGAGCTGTCTTCAACTTCTTCCGTTCTCTGCTCTCAAAAGAAGAGCAATTCCAATCAACAGCCCGAAAGATTATGAGGCAGATGCACACTCAAATAACAGCCATGCCTTCTTCTCTGTGGATGGAGGCTTCTTCTCTCTTTCTCCCTCTCTCGTCCCATCTCTTTGTGCAAGCTCTGCTGAATGAGAGGATGAATGGAGGAGGAGATGGAGGAAGAAGAGGAGGAAGAGGAGGAAGAGGAAAAAGCATGTTTAGAGTAGAACTTCTTCCTCTTGTCCTCAACCATCCATTTGTTGTCTTTGCTTCTTTGCTTAATCTTCCCCCTCTTTTCGCTTCTTCTCCTCTTTCTCTCTTTTTCTTTGCTCTGTTTCTGAAACAAAGTGGAGTCAAAAGCGGTTTTTGTGAATTGAATCCGTTGGCATTGCGATGGAAGAGAGGAAGAGGAAGGAAATGTTTGTGCGATTCTGAATATTCTTCTTCTTCTTGTGAGAAAGATGAAAAAGGAGAAGATCAAGATAAAGTTAGAAAAGAAGAAAGAATAGAAAACAAAGAAGATGAAGAAAAAGATGAAGAAAATGAAGAAGAAGAAAACAATGTTCCATTTATCAATTGGATATCACCATTTTTGAGTGATTTGCCTGATTTGAAGAAAGAAGCAGAGAGAGAAATTGAGATGGAGAAGGCGAAGGAGAAGAAGAGGAAGGAATTAGAAGAGAAAGTTATGTTTCTGTCAGATGATGAATTTATCGATGAAGGTAATGATGAAGAGAAAGAAGATGAAGAGAAAGAAGAGAAAGAAGAAGGAGAAGGAGAAGAGGATGAAAAGAAGGAGAAGAAGAAAGAGAAAGAAAGAAAGAAAGAAATTTCTTCTTCTTCTTCTTCTTCTTCTTCTCAATTAAATGTTCCAAAAGCTCCACAACCTTCTCTTTCTCTCGCTCTCTTCTCAACTTCACTTCAACAACAAAATAATTCTTCTTCTTCTTCTTCTTCTTCTTCTTCTTCCTTATCAACAAGGCAAAAACGTTCATTTACCACACAAATGCCTTCTCCTCCTCCTCCTCCTCCTTCCTCTTCTTCTTCCTCTTCCTCTTCTTCCTCTTCCTCTTCTTCCTCTTCTTCTTCTCAATTGGAAGAGAAGAATGTATCAAAGACAACAGATTCAATAAACAATCGTTATGATAAGGAGGACAAAGAAGGAGGAGAAGAAGATACAAAAGAAGGAAATTCAATGAAATCAACATCTTCATTCCGTTTCTCTTCCTCTTCTTTTTCATCTTCAATGTCTTCTTCTTCTTCTTCGATGTTTGAATTGTCTCTTGTGATGGCTTCTAACATTACCACTCCTCTTCCTGCTACTCCTCTGCCTCCTTCTTCTCTTTCTTTATCTTCTTCTTCCTCTTCCTCCTCCTCTTCTTCTCTTTCTTCTTCCTCTTCTTCTTCATCTAATCATCCTCTTCCTCCTCCTCCTTCTCTTTCTCTCTCTCAAATAAATCCTTCTTCTTCTTCTTCTTCTTCTGCTCCTCCTCCTCTTCCTCCTCTTCCAATTCCTCCTCCTCCTTCTCCTTCATCTTCATCATCAATATCATCATCTCCTTCTCCTCCACCTCCTTCTCTTTCTTCCTCCTCCTCCTCCTCTTCTTCTTCTTCATCTCTTTCTCCATCTTCCTCTTCCTCTTCTGATTGTTTGAGTGTTATTTCGTGTGAACTTCTTCTGATCACTTTCAACTTGTTCTTTTTGACTTCTGCTGAAAAACATGCAAATTCATTCAAAAATAACAGAAAAATAGAGAAAGAAGAAGGAAAAGAAGGAGAAGAAAGAGGAGAAAGAAAAAAGAAAGAAGAAAAGAAAGAGAAGAAAATGAATGTAGAAGAGATAAGAAGAGAATCAAAGAGAAGAAGAGAAGAAGAATTAAAAGAAATTACAGCATGTGTGTTGAATGGAAGAGGAATTAGAAGAGAAAAAAGAGGAGGAAAAAGAAGGGAAGAAAATGTGAATGCAAATGATAACATTAATTCTTCTTCTTCTTCTTCTTCTCTTTCTTCTCTTTTCTCTCTTCTTTCTCCAAATATGTTGAACAATTCATCAAATCAATTGAATTTCAATGAAGAAGAAGAGAAAGAAAGAAAGAAAGAAGAAGAAAGAGAAGAAGAAAGAGAAGAAGAAAGAGAAGAAGAAAGAGAAGAAGAAAGAGAAGAAAAAGGAACATTTTTTGTGTTTTCTCATTCAGATGAGCAATTCGAAGAAAGAATAGCAAATATGATGAAAAATGCATTGAATAATGAAGAAGAAGAAGAAGAAAATGAAGAAGAAGAAGAAATAAATAGAAACATCAATATTTCCTCCCCTTCTTCACCATTTTATTCATTTATGCCTCAAACATCATCATCATCTTCTTCTTCTTCTCTTTCTCTTTCTTCTTCTCTTTCTCTTTCTTCTTCCTCTTCCTCTTCTTTTTCTCCTTCTTTCTGCATCGAATTGCTCCTTCGTATTCTTTCCTATCATCTTTGGACTCTTTCTCATGACTCAAAAAGAGAATACAGAAATTTCCTTCGCTCGCCTTTCTTCTTCTCTTCTCTTCTGAACGCTGTAAAAGCTAATAAAAAGAGAAAGAGTTATACTTCTTCTTCTTCTTCTTCTTCTTCCTCCTCCTCCTCTTCTTCTTCTTCATTTAATTCTAATTCTTCCTCATCAAATTCTTCTTCCCCTTTCCTCTTCCTCTCCCACACACAAAGAGTTCTCTCTCTACGTTCTCTCTTCCTCCTCTCTCCTCTTCTCCGTCTTTCTCCTTTCGAACTTCAAATTTTGGAAGAAAATAAAATTTCTGACTCAGATTTGATGTTCGACGATGCCAAATTAGGAACTAATATTCCGCTTTCCACCAAATTTTCTAAAGTTTTTAATGGGATTGCATCAAACATTCAACTTATTTGCATAACTCATCAGCTTTTGTGCCCTTTCTATGCAGAGTTGATTGTGGGATTGGCACAAGAAAACAGAAAAGTCAGAAAAATTTCAAGTTTATTTGAAGAAAAGAATTCATCGTCATCATCATCTTCTTCTAATTCTTCTTCTTCTTCTTCTTCTTCCATTCAAACAGACACAGCCAATGACACATTTGTGTATATTACCTATTCCAAACAGACTGACAATACAAAATACACTCTTTCACCTCCTTCTTCTCTTTCTTCTTCTTCTTCAGATCAATCAATTGAAATTACAGAACAACAAATACCTTCTTCTTCACCACCACCACCACCTCCTCCTCCTCCTCCCACCCCTCCTCCTTCAATTAATTCTCCTTCTTCATCTCTTTCTTCTTTCTCATCATCATCATCATCATCATCTTCTTCTTCTTCTTCTTCTTCTCTTAATTTCCTTCCCTTTCCAATTCTTCTTCTTTCTCGTCTGCCTCATTCACCTTGGGCACTCTACAAACACATCAACACTCATTCATCTTCTTCATTTTATTCTCCTTCTCCTTCTCTTTCCTCCTGCTCCTCCTCTTCTTCTTCTTCTATTTCTCCATCTTCTTCTTCTTCTGTTTCTCCATCTTCTTCTCCATCTTGTTCTCCTTCATTCAATAAATCCTTCTTTGATCTTCCTTATGAGTGTTGCAATGCCATCATCGAATCTGTTGTTGATTGCTCACTCAACATCCTTCTCTTATTGAGAAATATTCCTCTTCTTCCTCTCCACAACCTCTTAATGAGTTCATCCTCATCTTCATCTTCATTTAATTCTTCTTCATTTAATTTTTCTTCCTCTCCTTCATCATCAAATTCTTCTTCTTCTTCTTCTTCTTCCTCTTCCTCTTCTTCTATTTCTCCTTCTCATCAGCACAATCTTCTTCTTCGTTCTGTTGTTCTCCATCTCTTTCCTCTGCCTCTCATTCAGATGTTCCTCCATCTCCTCCAATGGAAATATATTCATCTGAATTCCTCTTTCAATTCCTCTCTCTTCTCTCCCTTTTCCATCAACAACAAAGCAAAACCTCTTCCTCTAATTATATCTTCATCAAAGAAGGTGAATGCTAATCATTCTTCTTCTTCCTCCTCTTCCTCTTCTTCTTCCTCTTCTCCATCTCCTCCATCTCCTTCTCCTCCTTCTTCTCTCAGCAATTCCCTTGCTTTCCCTTCTCAATCCACTCAACCAACACCAACTGCACCTCAATCTTCCAAACAAACTCACTCAAATATGAATTCTTCTTCTCTCTCTTCTTCCTCTTCCTCTTCAAATTCTTCTTCTTCTCCTCTTTCTTCTCTCTCTCTTCGAGACATCCGCCGCAAAGCCCGCCCGCGAGAGTACATGCAGTCTATGCGAGATGCAGCCAAAGAGAGCTGCCAGCGTGGAAGCGAAGGAGCAGCACACAAAATACTCCATTTTGTGTCTGAATGGCTTAGCATCGTTCCTCACATGAAGAAAGCAGTGTTGGGCTACCTCTGCTTGGCTGATGATTTAGCATCAGTCAGATTAGACAAGTCAATCACAGACACTTTGGCATACGCATTGGCTGAGAGGGAGATTATTTGTGTGCTGGCGAGGGAGAAAGAGGAAGGAGGAGAAAAGAAGAATTGCATGGAAGATACACAGATGGAACTGATAGAAGCAAAGAAGAGTGAAAATATGGATAGGATTAACTCTTCTTTGTCATCATCATCATCATCATCATCATCATCATCATCACATTCTTCTTCTCATTCTCTTTCTCCATTATCACCACCACCAATCCCTCTTCCTCCTACTCCTTTGCCAAATGAACATTCTCAGGCTTCCCTTTCTTCTTCTTCTTCTTCTTCTTCTCCTTCTCCTTCTCCTTCCTCTTCACTCTCTCCCATTTCCCTCATCCTCCTTCGCAGCCACCTCCTCGCCAGCTCCTTCGGCGTGGTCTGTCTCAACAAGCAGATGCTGTTTGGCTTCTGTGCCATCACCACCACACACACCCTCTTCTTCCAGCTGGCGGACACTTACCCGAAGAATGCGAAGGAGAAAGGGCAGATCAAGCTGCTGATGCCTGGGAGCGCAAGGAGAGAGAGACAACAGCTGAAGATGCAGCAGAAACAAGGCGGAGAGAAAGGGGTGGAAGAATCGAACAAGACATCTCCTATTCCTTCAATGGCTTCGCAGGCAGAGTCTGGATTGAGCCAGAAAGGGAACATGGGAGCAGGCAAAATGGCAAAGCGGAACAACATGACGGAAGAGATGAAGGACAAGATCACAGCGGAGAAGGTGATGATTGGGGTGTTTGAGAACGGAATCGACCTGGAAAGGGAATATCTGCCTCCTTCAGCCACGAAGCTGGAGGTGGAGATGATGAACGAGTGGAAGAAAGAGCTGAAGACACATCCACTTGCATTGGGTGAGGCAGAAATGACTGAAGCCGCAAAGCACTCAGCCATCTTCATGCACAACAAAAACTGGAATGTCTTATCTTCCCAACCGTTTTCCACTTTATCATCACAGTCACCTTCATCATCGTCATCTTCTTCTTTTTCTTCCATTTCCTCTTCCTCTTCCTCTTCTTCCCTCTCCCTCTCCTTCTCCTCTCTCTATCTTTCTTCTGCCTCTCGTCTGCGCCTCCTCTGCTGCATCGACAACAGACACATCTCCAAACTCCACTTTGTCCACCCCTTCCGATGCAGCTGCCAAATCATCGGCATTTCTACTGCTGATCCTTCAGCTCCTTTACTCAGCTTTTCCACTGCTTCTGTCTATCGCATGACTCGCATACGCAACGCCCTCATGGACATCGCCTCGTCTGCTGTGAAGGCTTCTCTTCCTTCTTCTCCTCTTTCTCTCTGCTACGCTGTCTCTCCAAACACTGCTATTCCTTTATGTTCCATGTGCAATCTGCCTTCTTCTGTCATTTCAGGCAGAGTTCCCATCACCAATGATTCTTCTTCTTCTCCTCCTTCATCTGCTTCCTCCTTCTCTTCCTCTTCCTCTTCCTCTTCTTTTGTGCCAGCATATGTGGACAGCTCTGCTGAGCTGAGCATCTACAACTGGTGTGTGGAGAGGGAGGAAGAGGCCGAAGTGTCTGGACACGAGATCCCTCTTCTAATGCGGATGAAGCCGCTGGTGAGGGGCATTCCCGTGCGGTTTACGCTTCCCTTTGGAGAGAGGCCGTTCTTCCAGTGCATGTGCTTCCACTCGGTGGACGGGAAGGGGGCTGAGTGGACAAGACACATCATCACCGTCTCCAGATTCCGCATTGCCGAACACTTCACCTCTCAGAAAAGATTCGGACCTCATTCGAATTCCACTGCTTCTGTTTCTGCTTCTGCTTCATCATCATTATCTTCTTCTTCTTCCTCTACCTCCTCATTTTCATCATCAAAGTCTGCATCTACCTCATCAAATGCTCTTCTGAACTCCATTTCCTCTCTGAAGTCTGCTCTCAGCAGCGATGACCGTCTCTTTGCCTCAGTCGATGCGTCATACTCCATTTCTTCACTTGTCGCCTATGAAAAGGCATGCTTGGAAGCAGAAGCAGAAGCAGAAGGAGAAGGAGAAGGAGAAGCTGAATCGGAGAAAGGTTCATCCACAGTGAATGGAGGAGAAAAGAGCAGAAAAGAGCAGAATGAAAAGAAAGGGGGATTGACAGGAGAAGGAAAAGCAGGGAAGAAGTTATGTTGTACGCATTGTGCTGTTGAGGGAGTGAAAGGAGACGAGCTGTGTGTGAGAGTGAATTATGTGGAGTTTGGGAGCGATGAGAAGCAGTTTTTCGTGGTGAAGTTTGGATGTTTGGATTTGGCGCTGGAGTTTGCGTCGGCAGTGAGATATGCAGTGGAGGAGAAGTGGTTGCTGGCTAATGTTTAGAAGGCATTTGTATTTGAACGCAAACATTCGATTTTTCGTCTTGATGGAGGATTGATCGATGGATATCTTGGGAAATAAAAAATAAAAATCTAAAAAAATAAATTTTTTTCAAAAAAATGAAAAGCACAAAATGAAAAATAAGTGGGGGAAATGGAAAGATTTGTTTTTTGATAATTTTTGTTTCACTATATTTGATTTGGTTTGAATTGCTTGTGAAGATAAATTTTATTTCTGGCTTGGTCAAAGATAAAGTGAAAACTGTACAGCTGTAATGTTTGACAGGTTCCACATTCATGATTTTTTGTTATTCAGAAATATGAATTTTTGATTGTGGCAAAAGTGTTGATGTTTTTGCTCATTCATTTTGAAGATTGTCTGCTTTTGTCAAATTTGTTAAAAATGATGTATCTTTTTGGCGTGCATTTTCTCATCAGAAAATGAGATGATTGAGAATGCTTGTTTGATCTTTGAGTGTGTTATTATTATGTAATTGGTCTGTAAATTCTTTTATAATGATTTGAGACTTTTTGTTGTCGATGCTTCGGTTCTGAAAGTTTTTGTTTCAAAGAATATTAGACTCGTTTTGATGCTCATTTTTTTTCATTCAGATTCGAAAAATAAAATTTGAAAATCAAAATAAAAGAAGCTTCCAAAAAATGCAACAAATTGGAGCAAAAACTTATTTTGGAGTTAATCTTATTTTTTTCTTTCTTGAAAACAGATTGCACTTGATGTTATTTTCGCATTTATGGATAGCCTACTGAATATCAAGCCACAACTACGATTCCTGCTCTTGTTTTTTCCAATATGTGAAATGACAGATTTTCGTAAGTGAGTATTTATATTGGTACCAGTATTTTTATTGAAACCAAAAATTGTATTCATCATCTTCATTTCATTAAAGCTCATAAATCTGTTTCATAACATAAGAACAATAAACATATAAAATAAAGCTGCACTCAGAAAAATATTTTTTGAAAACGATCTCTAAAAAACTGTTCGAAAACTCGAAACTTTTATTTTTCGATCAATGTTTCGTTCGTGTTTTCTTGACTGATTGCTGTTGCGAGTTTTTATCACGGAATGGCATCGGTCTATTTTGTAGCAGTTGGGAAATGATTTTTTTTATTTTATAATAAGCACATGGGACAAAATATTTAACTTCAAGCATTTTCATTGAGAAATTATGCACTTTTCATTGACTTTTTGAGATCAAAAAACATTATAAATGAAGGAACATTTTTTGATATTAGTGAAATGTTGGAAAACTTTATGTTTTGATTTCAACGATGCATGTTTAAGGATATAAAATCAGATTTATTTTAAAATCTAATAAAGTGAAATAAAGCTATGAGTGAAGCAATTTATCAAAACCTTGCACAAAAAAAGCTTGAAAGAACGGTCCCCCTACTAATAATATTAATTCCAATAATAATTGGAAACAGACTGGGTAAGATGCAACATATTGGTTTCCGATTTTCATTGTGAATAATAATCAATATTTCACCAAATTCTGACATATTTGAATATCATCATTCATCGAATGATATTTTTTGTTCTGAAAAATTATGATTTTTATTGAAAAATCCTATCAGAACATTATTTTTAAATCATTGCCACTCAAATCGTGGAACAGATCCATACAAAAATTTTTTCTGGATATTGAAAAGAAAACTTTTTAGATGAGGAAATATATACAGATTCTGTTTTCAAAAACAATTTTATTTGAAGATTTTTTGATTAAAGTTAAATTAAGAAGTAAATACGGGAGAATGAAGAAAAATTATTATGTTTCGACAAATATTCAAAAATTCTGGTTAAATTTTTGGTAATGAAACTGAAATTCACAACAAATTTGTTAATTGCTGAAACTTAATTGTTCATTTATTAATCGAATTTTTAACAATGAAGTATATTTAAGAAATAATTCAAGATGATTTCTATGAGAATTTTCGGACCCAATAAGTTCCACTTTACCAGAATTGCAATTGAATAGGAGGAAAGGCATTTGGAAATTATAGATAAGGCAGTTTTATTTCAAAAAGGGTCTTTTTGACAAAGACCACATAAAAAAATCCATTCTATGAATATTTCCAAAAAAGAAATAAATAAAATTGAGAAGATACGAAAAATTATTGTTTCAAATCTTTGCTTTGCTTTCACATCTTCACTTCATCATTTTGAAGTTATAAAAAAAATGGATATTGAAAAGCCTAAAATGAATGTTCTCCATTTTGTGCAAGAACATAAATGAAAAAGTAGTAATTTTGGAGTTTCTATTTTTATTGAAAAGAATTTGGTTAAATATTCACAAAATAATCAGAAGTATTTTTTGATAATTCACGATAACCATTTTTGTTCAAAAAATCAATCATTTCACGAAAACTTTCGATGAAATCTACGTATCCTTCTTCTTCCATCTTATCAAATATCTTTCTTTTCATTTCTTTCCTTTTTCCTTTTTCATCTTCATCATCCTCCTTTTCTTTCAATCTTTTTGAAATATTCAAAAAGAAATACAAGCAATCAGACATAATTTTATCATCCAAAGTTGATTGCTTCATTTCCTCCAAATAGAGATCAATAACTCCACTTTTCAAAAAGTCATCAATTTTCACATTTCTCTTTTCCACTGCTCTTCTTAATGAAGAAAGGCATCCATTGCGAATATCTTTGAGATTATCTCTTGATGCTCGAAACACCTGAGCAATGCAGCTGATAAGTCCAGCAAGTTCTTCGTTCCATGATCTGCACCAGTTTAAGAAATCATCAATAACAAGAAGCCATCTCCCAATTATTTTCACTTCTTTCACTTCTTTAACTCCTCCTTCTTCTTTTCTCTTCCAGTCGATGCATTTTGAAAGCTCTTCTAATTCTCTTCTTGCTTCCCCCACAAAATGCAGTTCATTCACAATCATTTTTTCCAAACTTTCGTCGTTGGAAAATCTATAAATCAAAAACTGCCAAATATACTGATAGATAAGATGCGTCAGGCTGGAATGTTCCTGGTGATATTTGATGATTTCTTTGAGTTCACTCAAATACAGTTCTTTTGGAACATCCTAATCAAAAAACAAGGGAAAAAAATCAATTATATCAAAAAGGAAATAGAAGCGAACATACGCAAAATTGGCTAATGTGACTAAAAGCCAGCAAAGCCATTTCCACTTCTTTTTGAGTTTCCTCGTTTTCTTCTTTCTTCGAGGCAACTTTCAGAAGGCGAGGAACAATGACTGAAAACAATTCCTTTGAAATAAAATCTTCATTCAGCCAAGCAAAGCATTCACACAGTTCAATAAGAAGCATTTCATCCTTTTCATCCTTTATCTTTTCATTTTCATCAATTATCATCGATGGCATTTTTTTGCTCAACGATGATTTATCAAAAGAATAACAAAAAAAGCTTTTCAATTCCTTGCAAGAACCAACATGCTTCAACAGCACAATTGCCTTTTCCAATGACAATGAATTTTTTTCAATCATTTGGAGAATTTTATCGAACAGTTCTTCTGTGAAAACTGATTTGAATTCTCCTTCATTCATTTCATTGATCATTTCATTCATTTCCTCTATTTTCTGCACTTGTTCCTCCTCATCGCACTCTCCAAGTCCATCAAACAATGCTTCAAAATTATAAAGAAAGATAGAAATGCAATTCCCAAAAATTAAAACGCAACAATGGATGCAAACCAGTGAACTTTTCGGTGACGCTCATTTTCTTCGACTTTTTGCAAAACGCATCATTCGGAAGACATCAACATTTTTATCAATCCAAATGAAAAGAATAATCGAGGTAGAGAAATAATAACAAATATAATATTTTCAAAACAATCTGTAAAATGCCTTTCCTCATTCCACTCTTTTTTTTGCAAGAACTTTTGGCAAGGTATTGCAGAGAAAAAGAACACTTTATCCTTGTTGGTTTGTTGTTGTTATGGATTCTTTGATCAGACTCTTATCTTTGAACACTAATGGAAATTCTTTTTCACAAGATGAGAGTTTCTCAATAAATATATCTTTTGGAATATGGGATATTATTTTGCATGGTCGAATGAGACAGCGACAGCTGGGAATTAATGATGGAATTGAGAGAGATGATTTTTAAAAAAAAAAAATCATGGAAGGAAATGCAGCAGTTCGGTAGTTGAAAGAAAATGTTTTAAGCGTTTGCTTTTTTACAGCTCTTGTTCATTGAGAAGATATTTTTATAAATCATTTTTTCAGAGCCCAAGAATCTTATTAATAACATAAATGTTCATTCCTTTATTTTTCTGAGCTGAACATGAGAAGCGAGTTGGATGGTAAGAAACGACCATCAGATGGGAAATGCATATTTTTTTGTTTTCATTTGGAGCAGTTGATGAAAACAAATTTGATTTCAAAGCAATTGGACTAGAAAAAAAAAAAAAAAAAAGAATGCCAACAATTGGACAGCACTTGGAAAGAATTAAATTCGGTGATATTTTTTTCAGAAAAAAACGTGGATGGAAATATCAAAAGCAGGACATTTATGTGGGGGAAAATGGATGATGGAGAAAGGAGCACTGGGAAACAATGGAAAAGGAGATTGACAGCATCAGTGATTGAACAATCTTCTCCATTTGCTATAGAAAGGGCATGTGTGTTTTTTTGAAGAGTTTTCATTAAAAATGCAAAACCAATTATTTTTATTTTATGTCTTTTCACTTCCATTTCAAAGAACAGCTTTTTTTTCATGTTGTGCATCATTTTCTGGAACAATCCATATCAAGCAGCATTTTCGCAGATTATGTGATTTTTTCTCACTCTTTTTTGAAATATTCATTGACGATATTTTTTAATATCTTGGCAGAAGAGAAGAACAATTGCTTCGTGAAAGGGAATTGTTGAACAAAAAGGCCGAATGCAATCACCATCATATTCTCATGTTGCAACATGGAGCGAGTTTGACAAGTTTTTTGTTGCTTATTGGGATTCAAATAACGTGTATGATGTTTATAAAAGTACCTCATTTCCCTTTTTTGTTCAATTCGATTGATTGGATTGGGCGTTTTTTTTAATGAAGAACTGCTTCTTATTTTCAACCACTCAACAATGCAACTCTCCCTTTTTTTAACTCACCATCTTGAATGAAAGCCATTTTTTTTTTCTTTATCACATTCAGTTCTTTCGCTCATTGCTTTTTCCTTATGCAACGTGGTCAAATGAAAGACCATTTGTTCACAACGAGACTTCTTCCTCGCCTTTGCCATTCATCTTCCAGTGAAGAGTTCTTGTGACTCATTTCATTTCATTTGTGACAAACATCTTCTTCTTCCACATTTCTGTTGAATTTTGGCAATTGATGCACTTCATCAAGCCAAACAGTTTGCACACGATCAGACAACACACAACCATCTTCAATGATGTTTCTTGTTTCTTCGAAGAAACAGCTTCATTCATTTCATCTGAGCATCCTCAAAGAATGAAAGTGCAAAATCAACAGAACCAAGCCATTGGTGAGTTTTGATCAATCAACAGACGATAACCATATTTCAGACAGAATGGAATAAAACTCTGTCTCAAGAGCACACAAAATGGATGAGTTGTTGGATGTTGAATGTGCGATTGCTCATTTGGAAGAGGAAAGACAAATCTGATAATGAGATGAACAACGTGGAATGTTTGCATTGAAGAAAAGAGGAGAATGGGACGTTGAATGAACGGAGATGGTTGTTATGAATGAATCAAAGAGAAAGGGAGAATCTGAGATGAAGGCAGAAACGAGCTGAGAAAGAAGGAAGAAAAATAAGAGAATGTTACGAATGAAGGTATTTATTCGAAAAAAATGTCATATTTGCACTTCATTCAGACAGATTGACACAGGCTTCAACATTAACATTAACGTCTTCCTCTTCTTTTGCATCACTGTCTACATTAAACAAAATGTGAGAATATTAAATAATATATTTTTTTCTTCCTCTGAAAATTGGGGGAGCGATGTTATTCTTTCTAAAATCTTTAAATGAGATTTTATAATTTTGTTTTGAAGGAAACAATGAAGAAGAAAGAAAAAAGACAAAGGAAGTCCTTTTCTGTTTCTTCTTCTTCATTCAAGCTGAACATTCAAAACAGATGAAATTCATATTTCTTTTCTCCTTCTTCATCAACAACAATTGTTTCGAAATGTTCTTCTTTTTCTTTTTCTTTTTCTCCTCCTTATTTGGATGACCCAACAAGGAAGGCAACAGTATCCAAAAAACAATTTGGTTAACAGGTTTCAAGAAATCCAAGCGAAGAAAGTAGAAGCAATGAGGAAGATTGTTTGGAAAGGAGAGGAAGAAAAAGAAAGAAATTGATGATGAGGAGAAATTCTTCGGACAATCATCATCATTTCATACAGAATTCAAAAAACACATCAAAAAAGACTTCTTTCTTTTGATTCACCCAAAGCCTGCTCAACTGTCTTTCAATCACCACTGAACTTGCTGTTGTTGTTTATCGTGTCATTTCAGCATGTTCAGCAACCACAAAGGAGGATGATTTGACAAGAGATGTTTTTTGCAGAGAAGCCAATGCAGAAGATGAAACATCCTGAGAATGTCAGATGAGAAATGAGTGAAGAGACAGGTGTTTCTTCTTTCACTGAGTGTGTTTTTCGCTGAGGAAAAAGAGAAAAAGGCAGGGTTGAAGAGAGATTCAAAAAGGGATATCCATTCATTCTCATTAGCCATTGAAGTCCAATGAAGAGTTTCTGGCTTGCTCCAAAAAAGAGAAAAGTGTGTGCAAAATGGAATTCAGACAAAGAACACGATTTCCCTTTAGCTCTCTTCATTCATTTGGCTTAGCAGCAGAACTCTCTGATTCATTTCTTCTGGAGTTTTGATGAACTATTGAAGGTGTTGTTGAATTGAAATGCTTCATGAATGCTTCTCATGGAACAGCTGCCTTCACAACATTTCTCATCTGATCTCCTTTCAATCCAAGTCATAAGGATTTTTGATTTCCCAAAGTGTTTGATGAAAACAAAAGAAAAATGTCATCTTTATTCATTGTTAGTTTTCCATCAATCATTTGTCCTGCTATCCTTGATGTTAAAGATGAACCTTCAAGAATTTTCATTATTTGCTCATTTCGCTTCAAAACCATTTTGCCATGTTCTTCTGCTGTTTGACTGATTTTCGAATTGAGTCGACAATTTCTTTCATATTTTTTGGTTTTTCGCCTTTTTTTTTCCTTCACAAATCTGATGAATCATCTTGAATGAAAACTGAAAATTGAAAAATAAGAAAATAATAAAATAGAATTCATTGAGCATGCAATTATTTGTAGTCATTATTATCAATCTGAACATTGTTTGAAAACAGTCGAAAAATGATATTCTATTATGAAATTAAATTGCTTTTTTTCTTTTTTTTTTCTGAAAATCTCAATTTCTGTGTAACAAGCATACCCAATTTCATACCAATAAAAAACGAACTCAACTAACAAAATGTGAAAGAAAATCGAAATCTATTTCTTCATCTGAAATATCTTTTGGTTTGATCAAAAAGAAACAAAAGATTCTCATTTCTTGCATCATACAGCAATCCTTGCTGCTCCTTCGCAATTTCTTTTGCTCTTCTTTTTATAAAGCAAAAACAAAACAATTTGAAAGCGATCGTTTTAAAACTGCAAGATAATCAACAATGTTTGTGTTTATCTCAAATTTTGATGATAAAAACCAGTTTTGACAAATAGAGAGTTATAAATTTTAAAACAGATGAAATCGTCTTGTGACAATGAGCTTCATTGCAGAAAGAAAGAGATGCCTTTGAATGAAAAGTTTTCAAGTTTGCTCAATAATTTGGAAAAAATGGTTTTTAAAGATTTTTTTTTTGGTTTTTGAACTCCGATTATAGAATTGTTTGATGGACTTGAAGAGTGCGATGAGGAGGAACAGATGCAGAAAATCAGGGAAATGAATGAAATTATTAATGAAATGGATGAAGAAGAATTCATAACTGTTTTCACAGAAGAACTATTCAATAAAATACACCAAATGATTAAAGAAAAGACATTATCTTGGAGAAACGCAATCTTGTTGTTGAAGCAAGCTGGATATCGCAAGGAATTGAAAAGCTTTTTTTGTTATTCTTTTGATGATTCATCATTGAGTAAAAGAATGCCAGGGATGATAATTGAAGAAGAAAGGAGAATAGAAGAAAAGAACGAAAGGCTTTTGGTTGATCTTTGCGAATGTTATCTTTTGCTTTGCGATAAATGCATTCCTGATGAATTGCTTTCAAACATCGTACCTTGCCTTCTGAAAGTTGCATTGAACAAGGAGGAAAACGAGGAGACTCAAAAAGAAGTGGAAATAGCTTTACTGGCTTTAAGTCACATTAGCAAATTTTGCGTATGTTCGCTTCTATTTCCTTTTTGATACCTTTGCATTTTTTTCTGATTTTAATAAGGAAATAAAACAAGAACTGTATTTGAACGGGATAACAGAAATCATCAAATATCATCAGGAGCATCACAACCTCACTCAGCTTTCCTATCAGCGCGCTTGGAACTTTTTGATAAACAGATTTTCCAACGACAAAAGCTTGGAAGAAGTGATAGTGAATGAGCTGCATTTTACAAGAGAGGCAAGAAGGGAATTGGAAGAGTTGATGAGATGTATTGACTGGAAGAGAAAAGGAGAAAGAGGAAAGGAAGTGAAAGAAGTGAAAATAATCTGGAGATGGCTTGATGCAATTTATGATTACTTTTACTTCTGCGAATTGTGGAATGAAGAACTTGTAGGACTTATCAGCTGCATTGTTCAAGTGTTTCGAGCATCAAGAGATAATTACCCAGATATAAGCCGTGATTGCATTTTTACTTTAAAAAGTGCAGCAGAAAAGAGAAATGTGAAAATTGATGTTTTACTAAAGGAAGGCACAATAGTTGCGTTTTCAGAAGAAATGAATCAATCAACTTTGGATGATGATATTATGTGGAATGGCTTGCTTTTCTTTTTGAGCATTTCAGAAAGATTGAAAGAAAAGGAGGATGAAGAAACGGACGAAACAAAACGAAAAGAATTGAAAAGAAGGATATTTGAAAAGATGGAGGAAGAAGAATTTGAAGATTGCATTGAGAGTTTTCATAAAATCTTTGATTTTTTGAACAGAAAATACTATGATGGCTTATCATTGAATATTTCTGATTATTTTGTGAATGCTTAAGGAAATGAAACGAATTGTGCATTGAAATTCAAAAATATTTATTTAAAAATATTTATTTTTATTTTAATTTTTTAAGCTGTCATTTCACAAAATTGAAAGCAAACCATTGAATTGTTTTGTTTGAAAGACTATTTTTCAAAACTTCTGAAAATAATGAAATGCAAATCAAAAAGAAGAGCAATAAGTTTGCACAATCATGATTTTTTCTTTGGAAATAACCTTCTGAAAAGAATTACTCCAACCTTTGCTGATAGAAAGTGGAACTATTATTCTTTTCAAATGCACTCAACCATCTTCTTCATTATCTTTGCCTTATCTTCAAAACGCTATCTTTTATTTCCTCAAGCAATTTCAAACAATTCAACAAAACATGAGAGAGAAAAAAGAAAGAAAGAATAATTGATGTTTCTTCTTCTTCTTCTTCTTCTCTACAACCATCTCCTCCTCTTCCTCCTCCTCCTCTTCAGGCACAATCTCCCTATTGCTCTTCCTCCAATCTCCTTCGCATTCAAACAAGAAATCGTTCTCTTTCGTCTTCTTCAGCTTTGCCTTCGTCTTCTCTTTCAACTTCTTCTTCTATGAATTCTTCTTCTTCTTTTCTTTCTCCTTTTTCGTTCAACAGGAATTTTATTTCTTCTGCCCATTTGATGGCTCTCCGATTGGAAGAGGCTCAGAAAAATAGAAAAATACAAAAAAATACGAAAAAATGAAGAAGAGAAAGAAGATAAAGAAGATAAAGAAGAAAAAGAAGAAAAGGAAGAAAAGGAAGAAAAGGAAGAAAAGGAAGAAAAGGAAGAAAAGGAAGAAAAGGAAGAAAAGGAAGAAAAGTTTAGACAGAAACAAAAAGAGGGAATTTGTGATGCTTATGGAATGGGGAAAAAGAAAGAAAGAAAAATGTTATTTCTTCTTCTTCTTCTTCTTCTTCTTCTTCTTTTTCTGAAGAAAAGAAATATGTGAATGAAGAATTGACGTTAATAAAAGAAGTGAAAAAGAAAGTGAAACTCAAATTGGATGAAGAAAAATTAGAAAAAGAAGAGATAATGAAGGAAAAGATGGAAAAGATGGAAAAGAAGGAGAAGGAGAAAGAGAAAGAGAAAGAGAAAATTATCAGAAAAGATGAAGAAAATACTCAATTGCTGAAGAAAGAAAACGAAGATAAAGATAAAGAAAGTGCGAGAGAAAAAGAAAAAGAAAAAGAAAAAGAAATTGTGTTATATCTTCATAAAAGTGATTTTTCTCGTATTTTGTGTGAAGGATGCCGAAGCCTTCTTGAACTTCTTGAAGAGAAAGACATGAAATGGATGAAGATGAAGAAGATGTTGAGAGATTCAGAGAGGAGAAACTAGAAATTTGAGGAAGAGAAGAAGAAGTTTTGGGAAGAGAACAGAAGGTTGGTAGTTGAAGAGGATGGGATAAGGAGAGAAAACTATCAACTGCGATATGAAGTGGAGGAGATGAGGAAGATGTTGATGGGGGGAAGAGAAGATGAAGGAAGAGAAGGTGAAGAAAGAGAAGGAGAAGAAAGAGAAAGAAAAAGAGGAAGAGAAGAAGAAGATGGAAGAATAAACACTGTTGTTGAGCAAAACGCTGACATGTTTGATACAAGCGAAGAACTTCATGAAAAATGTGTTTTGACAGAAAAACAGAATTTGATATCAACAAATACAACATCTTCTTCTTTCTCATCATCATCACCGCCTCTAACTTCAACTCCAACTTCTTCTT
Source organism: Monocercomonoides exilis (assembly GCF_001643675.1). Classification (NCBI taxonomy): domain Eukaryota; phylum Preaxostyla; order Oxymonadida; family Polymastigidae; genus Monocercomonoides; species Monocercomonoides exilis. The sequence continues at coordinate 916,974 of NW_027150585.1, read as the reverse complement.
CTTCTTCTTCTTCTCTTCTTCTTCTTCTTCTTCTCCAATTCCTCTCCTCTTCTCTTCTCCTCCTCCTCCCTCGTTCATTTCTGCGCGTTCTGCTTCTTTTTCTCATCGCTCGCGAAACAACTCATTATCTTCTCCTCTTCAGCACTCAAAGAATATCCATGAATCAACAAATATGCATTCTCCTCTTCAAATTTCATCATCATCACCACCACCACCACCATCTTCTTCTTCTTCTTCTTCTTCTTCTTCTTCTTCTTCAGATGTTATTCCTTTCTTCTGTAAATTAACTGATTCAGCTGATTCTGTTGAGAGAAATCCACTTATTCCCATTTCATCATCATCTTCTTCGTCTTCTTCTTCTTCTCCAATATGTATTTCATCACTGTCTTCTTCTTCGTCACATTCTTCTTCCACACAAATTCCATCTTTATGTACATCATTTACTCCTCTTTTTAACCAAACAAAAAGAAATAATTTATCAACATCTTTTTCTTCATCTTCATCTTCATCAATAGCAACTTCTTCCCCCTTTTCATCATCCTTTTCATCTTCTCTTTCCCTTCGTTCGCTCTCCTTCTCTCTCCCTCCTCCTCCTCTTCCTCTCCGCGACGAGTTCTTCTATCCTTCCTGGGAAGCACATTCTTCTCTCTTCTCTCTCTGAGAAAGCGCTCAAAACAGGGAATTCCAGTTGCTTTGTGGGGGAGGTGTTGGACGAAGGGAAATGGAGGTGGAACGTGAGAGTGGCTTCAAATTCATCTCATGAAGATCTCAAATGTGTGCAGAAAAAGGAGAGAAGGGAAGGAGATTGTTTTTTTATCTGTTAATTTTTTTTTATTCAATTACAACTTGATTATTTCATTATAAATTTTTCGAAATAATTTCGTTATTTTTAATCATTTTTATTCATTTTTTTTTTAATTTTTTTAATTATCTTATGATTTTCTTAATTATATATTTATTCTTGGAAATTATAATTTTCAAATTAAAATAATTTCTCCTTAATTTTCTCTTCCAACAGATTTATGTATTGTCCCATCGCAATATAAGGTTGTTCCAAGATTAAATATAAGATTTGATCATCGTATGTTTTCTTTCTTTTGTTTTGATTATCATTATATAATTCTATTTTATTATTTCCTTCATTTCTCGCAGTTTTTTGTTTTATTGCCATTCAATCTTTTTTCTATAATTTGATGTGACTTTAATTTGAAAAAAACAAATTTATTCAATTCCTTCTCTTTTATTGAGATCACATGTTTGTTGAGGGTTTCTGATTCCATCATAACCGCAGCTTTTAATATTATCCATTCCTTCTGAATTTTTTCTTTCCTTTGTTGTACTCTTTCTCGAATAATGAACCTTTTGTCATATTCTGAATCCTCTTTCTCATCTTCCTTTGGTTCTTCAATCATCGAAGGCATTGTTGTTTGGGAGTCGTCTATCACTTGGTTTCTGTCATTTCTTTTCCAAATGTCACACTGCTTTTTCACAATTGCACACTTCTTTTCCTCGCTTTTCCTCTTCTTCAGCGTGTTGTGCCTGCTTTGTCAATCCTTCTCCTGAAATAGCAATCACCTTGCCCATTAATGAGGCTAAATCTGCATTTGTAATCTGAGCTGGAGGAAAACCTGCCATTGTCAAAGCCGAAATCGATGCTGCCATGATTGAGAATGGAGAATATGTTTCTGGTTTCCCTGCGTTGAGCAGCGCTTCCTCGGCAATTCTCCGATTCCCTCCTGCTTTAAATGGAGCAAATGTGTTTGTATTAAGGAGCAGACTGTTTGTGTTTGGGTTGGCTTGTTGAACTCTATCCCACAATGTCTTAATTGCGAATGCAGGACAAATCAAAAGAAACTCTGATAAATATGGAACAGCAATCTCATTGCGTGTCTCTAAAGTTATCAGTCTTGCATCAAGTTTTATTCCTTCTTCTTTAAACATTGAATTTCTCACGTCTGTTCTCTCTGATATTTAAAGCTTGCATATTAACAAAGTTATTGTTAATATAATCATTTTTTTTGTGAATTGCTTTAAGCTAAGTTTCTCATTCGGTCCCTGATCTACGAATTACTTCAACAATGGCTGTGAATTCCAAATTTCTTTGTTCTCTTTCTTCCTTGATCAATTTGTTATCCTTCATTCATGTAACAACATCTTCATGAGCTGGATCTCACCCAAACAGATGTGGAAAACGAGACTGGAATAAAATGAAACTGCAGCTCATGTTATATGCAATCATATCAACGATATTCTATAAATTCTTTGGGATAAATTCAAAAAAGAAATGGTATATCAGCAATAGATCTATCTCGATTAAGATCAATCAAATATATCGATTTATGTGTATCTGGTGGTAGTTATCATCTTGTATAATAAGTTTGAATAGGCAATGATAATAAGATAGAGATCAAGGGTTGTTGCTGATACTCTTAGGGGTTTATCATGATTGGATTTTCAGTGAAGTTCTATAAAGAAGGAGTTATTGATTGGTGTAATCGAGATATATCCATAGCTGACATACCATATCTCCAAGAAGATGAATTAGCTGAAAGATTAACTGAAAGTGTCGAAGATGGTGAATTAATGTGACAATTGATGTGATCGTTGTTGAAATCGTTGTTGAAATCGTTGGTGAAATCGTTGATGTGAGCGTGTGTGAAATCGCAAATAAAAATAATCGATTAAGTTTTTAGTTTTTGAGCAAATGGGTCGGAAGAAGATATACGCTACTGTGGAAGAAGCTAAAGCGGCTCAACAGAAACAAATTAAACAGTTTCAGGAAAAACGTAGAAAAGAAACGAAGTATTACAGCGAACATGTAACTGAGAAACAGAAGAAGTCGATTAAGATATTGAGGAGAAAGCTTATCGAAAGTGATGAGCTGTTAGATGAGTTGATGGAAAAAGTTAATGGTTGTTTGCCTGCACAGGGTGGACAGGTTAAGCTGGACAGGTAATGTGAGTGATGCTGTGGCTGGGAAATATTGAGATAAATCTCCGAGCTTTTCCACCTGCACTGGGTGCACCGGGTCAATAACATTCTCCAAAATATGTGGGCAAACGGGCAAACTGGGCAAAGAAGGCAAAATACATTTAATGTGAAAATTAACTGTTCCCCGTCAAAGTTCGACATTAACCTCATCGTCATCTTCCCCGTAAATTTACGTTTCATAAATAAATCTGTTTCAAAAAAAATTTGTTTTTTTATTATTTTTATGAAATGAGAAACCCCCAAACAGACTTTGACAACTTTATCCAACAATTAATTGATTCAATGTCAACAGAACAGCAAACGATGGGAGAACGAATGAAAGATCACATTGCTGACTTGTTGGACCACAAAAAATACTCTAACAAGAAGCAGGACAAACGACACACTGGAACAGCTGTCAATATCAGAAAATGTGAGGATCTTTGTGTCGTTGATGTTGACATCAACAAATCCATTCAAGCTGAACAAATGAAAACCATCAGGAATTCCATATTCGAGAAACTCCCTCGAAATGTCGTTCTTGTTCAAACAGCTCATGGTGGTCTTCATATTTATTGTGAGCTGTGTGGTTATCACCTCAAATGTTCATCACAAACCAAAGTGTTCACGAGTTCGGTGTACGATATCGACATTTTTGCAGGTATTGGAGATGGAAAACAGAGACTTGTTGATCAAGCTGACTCATCAGACAAAGAGATGAAAGAGCGTAAGAGAATTATCACAAAATACACTCCCCTCAATAATTACTGAGAGCTCAGATATCTTTCATCACTAGAGAATGTTCTTGATATCTTCGGTATTGAACTCAAAACAGAGAATACATCAGTGGCAATGGCAGCTGAACCACACAATCTTCTCACACAAAATGGTGTTGTAGATACGTCTCCAATCGTTGCTCTTGCTCTTGTTGATGGACTCAAAGATGTTGAAATACATAACGATACAGGTTCTTTGTCACTTGATTCTGAGTTAACTCTTTTACCATTATTTGCAGCTCTCAACTCACTCGTCAACATTAATGGTTTCGACAACCAATCGATTGATTTTCTTTTCAATCAAATCAGAGAGACGGTTGCTCTGACAGCAAATGCAATCACTCACTATGAAGAGAAACGAAACAGAAACAGATACAGAGGTCACAAATCACATCCATTTGTTCTGCAAAAGATTGTCAAGAGATGGAATCCAACATATTACAACGATGTGATCATTCCACTCTTCAGAAAAGAGAATGAGCAAAAGGAAGAACCTCCACGAGAGATTACTGTTCATGAAATAGATCTCAACTCATCGTTCTCATTCTCTGAAATCAGGGAAAAAGCTAATCGAAAACAATACTCCTCACTGTCTGAAGTCGCTGAAGATCTCACAAAAGTTCTGAGGTTAGTTGAAGCAAGGATGGAATTCATTGTGAAAGAGTTTGACATTCACACCTCTTGTTATTCAATAACATTCAAAACAAAATCAGCAATGCACGAACTCTTCATAACAATAAAACTCTGCCATGATAACAAAAAGACTCTCACAGTTGAGACAGCTTTCGGACAATACTCTCATGTTCTATCGATTGATGGGGAAAAGTTCTTCTCAGAAAACTCTCGAATATTCTCTCTGTTCCATGGGTTTAAATATCTAATGGCAAACGAACAAAATGACGAAATCATCAAACCATTCCTCGATTTCACACGAGAAGTTATCGCCAACAACAACGAAGAACTCTATCAATACATCCTCTGTTGGATTTCATCAATTGTTCAAAATCCTGGTGAAAAAACAGAAACATCACTTGTTCTCAAAGGTTTGCAAGGTATTGGAAAGAATACCTGGACAAATGAACTTGCTGAACTGTTGGCAGGATATTCATGTCCGAATGTGACAGAGATTGCAGAACTGACAGGACTGTTCAACTCCATCGTCGAAGGAAAAATGCTTATTGTACTCGACGAATTGAAAAATGTTGGAGATGATCGAACAGCTAACTTTGAAACATAGAAGAGAATAATCACGGATTCAACAATCAGAATCAATGAGAAGAATTAGCCAAGAAGAACAGCTGAGAACGTAGCTTATTTCATATTTGGGACAAATCACACATACCTAGTAAAGATTGAGATTGGAGACAGAAGATATGTTGTTTGTGATTGTAACTCAAAATACAAGAACAATCTCACATTCCTTTAGGATTTCGCAAACTCTTTCGACAATGAATTCTATGAACAACTTCTCTGTTAATTTATCAGCAAAGTTTTCACCAATTTCAACACAAGGGCTATTCCAACAACGGAGGCAAAAGAAGATATCATTGCAACGTCACTCTCTGTCATCGATGTGTTCTGTCAGGAGCATCACAGTAAACTCAAAGAAGGATGGAGATGTTCTGAGGCACTATGTTTCAGACCAGTTGAAATCAATTGCGATCGCTCATTCCAACTGGAAATTAAAGACAGATGTGAGCACAAAAGATTGGGTTGAAGAGAAAACAGAATCTGGTGTTGAAACTCAAGCCAGAGTATGAACAATTCCTCAAACGACGAGAAGATGAAGATGACTTGACTATTCTGTGGAAATTAACTAAACATATTCGTTTTTTTGGAATCATTAATACAAAAACAATATAACTGATGTGTGCCACCAACGAACAAATAACGTGTGCCACTAACAAATCCATGTGGCAATGTGGCAAAAGGACAATACTTATTGTTCAAGCAAAAACCCTCAAAATCATGACAAATTGATTGAAAAACACCCTTGTTGGAAGAAACGGTATGTTGGTAGCACTTTTCAAATGAAATAAAAAAATCCGGTCCAGCAATGACCCTATCCACACTTCCAGCACGGAGATTTAACTCAATATTTCCACTCCACAGCACACACTCACTCACATCACCTGTCCAGCTCAACCTGTCATCCCTGTCCAGGCAAACAAGAAAACGCATTCGACCAAAAATAAACATATTCACATTAACCATCAACATATTCCATCAACTCATCTAACAGCTCATCACTTTCGATAAGCTTTCTCCTCAATATTTCGACCAATTTCTTCTTTTTTTCAGATACATGTTCCTTGTAATACACAGTTTCTTCCTTTCGGTTTTCCTAAAACTGTTTAATTTGTTTCTATTGAGCCGCTTTAGCTTCTTCCACAGTAGCGTATATCTTCTTCCGACCCATTTGCTCAAAAACTAAAAACTTAATCGATTATTTTTATTTGCGATTTCACACACGCTCACATCAACGATTTCACCAACGATTTCAACAACGATTTCAACAACGATCGCATCAATTGTCACATTAATTCACCATCTTCGACACTTTCAGTTAATCTTTCAGCTAATTCATCTTCTTGGAGATATGGTATGTCAGCTATGGATATATCTCGATTACACCAATCAATAACTCCTTCTTTATAGAACTTCACTGAAAATCCAATCATGATAAACCCCTAAGAGTATCAGCAACAACCCTTGATCTCTATCTTATTATCATTGCCTATTCAAACTTATTATACAAGATGATAACTACCACCAGATACACATAAATCGATATATTTGATTGATCTTAATCGAGATAGATCTATTGCTGATATACCATATCTCTTGGACAATTCTAATTATTTTCATAAAATTAATATTATTATTGATACCGATATTTCTTAAACAAATCAAGGCGAATTTTTTTTTTTTTTAAGGGACCGACAGCTACAAAACATAGCATGTCGTGTTGCACAGGTCTTGATTGTGTTATAAATAATGATGCAATTGAATATGAAATGGCAATATTAAAAAAATTTTGATGAAACTTGATCTTTCCCAAGCATTTAATATTGAAATTATCATTATTGTTAATTAGTGCTAAATCGAACGTTTTCAAGAGCTTTTAACTCTTAAAACGTTATGAAAAAAAGCGATAATTATGTTATAGACCCAGTAAGGAAATGCTGCATACTTTTGACAAGAACATATCAAAACAAAAAATTACCGGAAAGTAACTTGATTAGTGCGCTAAAGAACTTAACGCATCATTTATTAAAAACAGAAACAAATGAGGATAATGGAATGCTAACGTTTGCGCATTTATTTAAATTTGCCTTTGTTTTCAAACCCCATTAAGAGAGCTAAATAAGCAAATACTTCCAAGATTTGAGAAAGTTTTGTGCTGTGACTGCAAAAACTCCTTAAAGGCAGAAATACTGCAATCAATTAGTATCATGATTCAGAATATAAGGAGTGAGGCAACTCTGCTTTGTTTTTTATCGAATAACCGATTAAATAAAATTTTGGAGCTGCCTCTTCCATTTAAGGACAACGAAATTGCTTCTTACTACATTTCTGTTATCAGATCTCTCGGATTCAAGATAACTGAAATGAATGTTCCGTTGTTCTTTTTTGGGGTATGAATTTATTTGAATTACTCAAATATGAATAATGCTTTTTTCAGTCTCGCTTTCCTCTCTTTGATTCGGCAATGGTATTCTTCAACAATGGAGATCCGCTTATCCAAACAGCTGTGAAGACAACAATTCTAACAGTGATGAAACTGAAGAATGAAAAAATTGTTCGCATTTTGTTCAAAGGAAACAAGGATGAGAAGCGCTCCAAAAATCCTCGCGTGATCTATTATCCCCTTCTTGATAGAATATGCTCATATCTTATGCTCCTGTGCTTTGACATGGCTGTTATGATGAGTGAAAAGAGCGAAAGAACCGATAGAAATGGCGTTAGAGATCAAAAAGAAAGAATCGGAAGAACAGGAAGAATAGAAGGAAGCGAGAAAGCGGAGCACAACGAGTGCAAGTTGCAGGAGGATGCAGAAGTGTATCTGTCCAGCTGCGGCCAGTGGGCATCTCCAGAAATCACCGAAAATGCGCGAGCCATTGTGAAATGCGTGGAAAACGACTTTGCATGCCCAACACCTTCTGTCTCATTTCCATCGCCAAAATGGAAAAGGATAAAAGATTCACAAGGAATTTCTTCTTCTTCTTCTTCTTCTTCTTCTTCTTCTTCTTCTTCTTCTTCTTCTTCTTCTTCTTCTTCTTCTTCTTCTTCTCAAACATCATCATCATCATCTGCTAATGAACAGAAAACTTCATTGGCCACACGCAAGCAGACGTCTTCTGCCTCTGCGTTGGATTATCTTCTGTCCAACTTCATTTCGACGGTGCAGTTTGTGCGTGACCTCTTCTCCATCCGCTATCTTCCGCTCTCTCTTCTCCTCGCTCGCTCCCTTTTGGTGCATTTTCTGCTGCCTTTTGCTCGCTGCTTCTGGAGATTTGTGCCTAAATGTGTGCGAATTGAAAGCGAAAGAGAAATTGAAGAAACAAAAGAAACGAAAGAAGCTAAAAAAGAGGTTGAAGAGAAAAGGAGAAATGAAAGAAGAAGAAGAAGAAAAGAGAGAGGAAGAAAAGAGATGGAGGAGGAAGAGGAAGAGGAAGAGGAAGAGGAAGAGGAAGAGGAAGAGGATGAGGAGGAAGAAGAGGATGAGGAGGAAGAAGAGGATGAGGAGGAAGAAGAGGAAGAAGAGGAAGAAGAGGAAGAAAAAACTGAGGAGAAAAATATTGATGATGAAACAAAAAAAGAGAGTATGACAGAGTATGAAGAATATGAATATGAATATGAGGAAGGCGAATATGAAGAGGGAGAATACGAAGAAGAAGAAGAAGAAGAGGAAGAGGAAGAAGAGGAAGAAGAAATGGAAATAGAAAAGAAGGAAAGAAAATTTTATCCACAAAAGGAAGCTATTCAGAAAGGGAATGATTGTGGAAGCACAGCGCTGAATTCATTTGAGAGCAAAAGAAACAGCAATGGAATGAGCTCTGAAGAGGAAGAGGAAGAGGAAGAGGAAGAGGAAGAAGAAGAAAGAGAGAAATCTAAGGAGAATGCAAGAGAAGCTGAAAAGAGGAAACTTTCACCTGAAATTGAAGCTGCAAACCAACACAATGAAATTGGATTTGTGGTGAAGAGAACAGAAGATAATGATACACTCATAACAACTTCCTCTTCCACTGCAACTTCCTCTGCATCTTCTTCCTCTTCTGTATCTTCATCATCATCATCGTCGTCGTCGTCGTCATCATCTTCTCCTTCTTCTCCTTCTCCTTCTTCTTCTTCTTCTTCTTCTCCCTCCTCTCAGAATGTGCGCGTCATTCCCATTCCAACTCTTCCTGTTTCTTTGTGTCTTCATCTTCTTTCTGTCCTTCTTTCTTCTTCTCTTCCTCCTCTCGTTATTCATCTCATCTGCTGTGTGTTGTCTGCAAACTGCAAAAACGAAGCAAGCTCTTTCTCTTTCTTTGATTCTGTTGGAAATTTTGATGCTTCTTCTTCTTCTTTTTCTTCTTTATCATCATCTTTATCATCGTCATCTTCTTCTGCTTCTCCTTCTCCTTCTTCTTCTCCTTCTCCTTCTTCTTCTCCTTCTCCTTCTCCTTCTTCTTTCTCTTTTCCTCCCTTCTCTTATGTCCCTCTTTGTGTCACAAACAACATTGCTGACAAACTTTTGCCTGAAGAAATGGTGAAAATTGCGTTTGAATGGGAAGAAGAGATGAAAAACCAAAAAGAAAATGAAAAGGAAGAAAAAGAAGAGAAGGGAGAGAAAGAAGGGAAAGGGAAGCAAAAAGAACAAAAGAAGAAGAAGAAGAATTGCAATGTTAAACAAGAAAAAGAAGAAGAAGAAGTTGAAGAAGAAGAAAAAGAAAAAGAGAAAGAGAAAGAGAAGAAGAGGCATTTGAAGATGATAAAAGCAGATTTCATAGCCAAAATGAATAAGATGTTTGAAATTGAAGGAGAAGAAGCACTTTCAAACAGAATTCCGATTTGGGACGTGGAAGCATACAAGAAAAGAAAGCAAATCGAAAAAGAAAAAAAGAAAAGCAGAAAAAAGGAACAATTTGAATGCGAAACAAGAAGAAAAAGATTGATTTTTGATGGCACAGAAAATGAAAACAGTTTAATTTCTTCTTTTCCTCTTCCTCTGACTCTTCTTTTGAGTTGGATGCAGACATTCCAAGATGGAAGAGTGAATTATGATTATGCCACTGGACTTGCTAATAATCCTGTTGCTTATTCTTCTTTGAATTCCTCATTATCATCATCATCTTCTTCTTCTTCTTCTTCTTCTTCTTCTAATTCTTCTTTAAAATTTTCTTCTTCTTTTTCTCCTTCTTCTTCTTCTTCTTCCACACACACAAATGTTTCTATTAACAACATGCAAACAATGTTGTGTTCAATTCCTATTGCTTCTGTATTTCATTCTCGAACATCTCCAATCACTCAATCTTTATTCACTTCTTCTTCTTCTTCTCTTTCTTCTTCTTCTTCTTCTTCTCTCTCCTCTTTCTCTTCCTGTCTAAATGTCCCTCCTCTTCTCAAATGCTTCGGAATTGACGCAAAACGAGCGCTTTTGGAGTATTTTTTGCACAAAAGCATTTTTCAATGGATGAAAGCAAATAGAATAGAAAGAAGAGGAAGAGGAAGAGGAAGAGGAAGAGGAAGAAGAGGAGAAGGAGAAGAAGGAGAAGGAGAAAAGGAGAAGGTTAGAGAAGAAGGAGAAGAGAAGAAAGAAGATAACAAAATGGATTTATGTTGTGAAGATTTAAGTGACAAAGAAATTAAATTTGAAGAATTATTCAGCAACAACACGAATTCCATTGAAGAAATGCTGCTTTCTAATTCATGTTTGTTTCCCAATGAGAAAGAAGAAGATGATGATGATGAATATGAAGAAGAAGAGGAAGAAGGAAAAGAAGTAGAAAAAGATTTAATTTGGAGTGATTTGTTTGAAAGTATGAGAGAAGAGAAGAGAAGAGGAAGAAGAAGAAGAAGAGGTATAAAAAGAAATAGAAATGAGAAGAAGAGGAATGCGAATGCGATGATAAACAAACAAATTGGAGAGAAAGAAAAGAAGGAAAAAACTGAAAAAGAAGAAAAAGCAGAAAAAGCAGAAATAGTTAATGCTCATAGCATTAATCCTCATAACAATGCCATTCAATTGAATTCTCATTCTTTCTCTTCTCAATCATCTTCAAATGAATCTCTTTTGTCTGAAAATCCCTTCAAAATGACGCAGCAAAACCTGTTTTTGCTTCGTCTTCCTGCTTCTTTGCAACCTTCTTCTTTCTTTTTTCATTGGCTTAAAAATCATCCAAATCGCTTTCTTTCTTCTCTTCCTCACTCAAAAACTGATTTTCTGTCAGAAAAAGATGAAATAACGATGATGTGGAGTGGGGACAGGGAAAAGAAGGAAATTTCAAAGAATTCAGCATTTCTTAATTCTTCTTCTCCTCCTCCTCCTCCTCTTTCTTCTTCTTCTTCTTCTTCTCTTCTTTCTCCAATCAATATATTTGATTCTCATTTGTATCTTCTTCATCAAATTGGCTTTATTCTGATGAATTCTCCATTTTTGTTCTCAACTCTGCCAAGTTTAGTGCAAATGATGCTATTTCCTTCTTTCTGGATGGAATGTGCAACAAATAGAAGGAAAGAGGAAGAGGAAGAGGAAGAAGAGGAAGAGGAAGAGAAGAAGGAGAAGGAGAAGGAGAAGGAGAAGGAGAAAGAGAAAAGAATGTTATGTGAAGGAGATGAAAGAGAAAAGAAGAGGAGGAAAGAAGAAGAAGATGATGATGATGATTATGATGATGATGATGAAATAAAAGGAAATGAAGAAAATATTTTCAAAATAAAGAAATCTTCTTCATATTCTTCTTCTTCATTATCACATTCTTCTTCCTCTTCCTCTTTTTCTCTTTCTTCTTCAAATCGAATTCGTCCTCTTTCTTTTGAAATGCTCAACTCTTTCTTCCGCTTTCTTGTTCGTTTTGCCTCAAAACATGTTGAAAGAAGAAATGACAATAAAAGTGGTAATTTATTCAGTAATTCTCCTAATATGAGCAAGAATGAAAATACAAACGAAATAGAAAATTCTTCTTCTTCTCCTCTTTCTTCTTCTTCTTCTTCATCTTCTTCTCCTTCTCCTTCTCCTCCTCTTCCTCCTCCTCCTCCTTCTTCTTCTTCTTCATTTCACTCCTCAACACATTCATATTCCTCTCTTTCCAATTCAATTGCCTCTCCTCAAACCTCAACTGAAATCAAAGCATTTGACATTCTCAGCACGATTTTCAACAAACTTGGAGAAGAAGAAGGGAGAAGAAGAAGTTTAATGAAGGAGAAAATCGAAAAGGAGAAAGGGAAGAAGAAGAAAGAAAATGAAAGAAAAGAAGAAAAGAAAGAAAAAGAAGAGAAAGAACAAAATTCTTCAATATTTTCTTCTTCTTCTTTTACACAGAAAAGCAAAGAAAACGAAAAACATTCATTTTCTTCATCGTCTTCTTCGAAAATGAACGAAGTCGAAAGAGAATTCTTCGCAAAAACGATCGAAAAACATTCACAAGTCAATTTTCTTCAGATTTTGCTGAGGAAATGTTTGAGATGCAAAGAAAGAGGAAGATTTGGGGGAGAAGAAGAAGAAGAGGAGGAAGAGGAGGAAGAAGAAGAGGAAGAGAGAGAAGAAAACGAAGAAGAAGAAGAAGATGATGATGATGATAAAGATAATGATGAGGAGAAGGAAAATGAAGAAAATGAAAACAAATACAAGAACGAAGAAGAAGAAGAAGAAGGGGAAGAGGAAGAAGAGGAAGAAGATGAAAATGAAGGAGAAGAAGGAGAAGAGGAGGAGGAGGAAGAAGAAAACGAAGAAGAGGCAGCGGAAGAGAGAGAAAGAAAAGAAGAAAAAGAGAAAAGCGAAAAAATATTTCAAAGGTTATCAAAAGAAAATGAAGTAAAAAGGAGAAAAGAAGAAGAGGAGGAAGAAGAAGAAGAAGAATTAAAAAGAGAAGAAAGGGAAAGGGAAAGAGAAAGAGAAAGAGAAAGAGAAGAAGAATTTTCTGCTTGTGAATCGCTTTCCAATGAAACATTGATTTTTTTGTATGCCATTTGCACCAATCCAAATGTTCCCTTCTCATTTCTGGAAGAAGTTGGAGTGTTGCCTTTGATTGTGAGAGAGGAAAGAGGAAGAGAAGGAGAAGGAGAAGAAGAAGATTGTGAAAGAGAAAAAGAAGATGAAAGAGAAAGAGATGAAGAAGATGATGTTGATGAAGATGATGATGAAAAGATTGAAGAGGAAGAGGAAGATGAAAATTCAAAAGAAGAAAAAGAAAAAGAAAAAGAAACGAAAAAAGAGAAAGACGAAATTAATCAAAAAGCAAACGAATCAGATAATTCATCAAATAACATTGCAAACATTATTTCTCTTCCTTCTTCTCTTCCTTCTCCTTCTCCTTCTCCTTCTTCTTTTTTCTCCTCCTCCTCTTCTTCTATACTTTCTGCTATTGAATCGGAAACATTACCTTCTGAATCATCGCATAAACCTTCTTCTTCTTCTTCTTCTTCTTCTTCAATTGATAATTCTTCTTCAACAAAGCATTCATCTTCCTCTTCCTCTTCTTCCTCTTCCATTCCAATTCCTCCTCCTTCTCTTCCTTTCTCTTCTGATTTAATTGCCTCTTCTTCTCTTTCTTCTCTAACTTCTTCCTCTTATTTCTCTTCTTCTTTCTCTTCTTTCTCTTCCTCTTCTCCTTCTCCTTATTCTTCTTCTCATCTTTTGCTTCCTCCTCTTCAAAATTCGCTTCTTCTGACTTTCTCTGAAATGCCTGCATCTTATTCACTTTCTTCGGTTTTTTCTCTTTTCAATAAACCTTCTTCTTCTTTCTCTTCCTCTTCATCATTATCTTCTTCTTCGCCTTCTCTTCTTCCTCCTTCTGAAGATTTGTCTTCTTCTTTCTTTCATCTCATTTCTGTTTCTCATCCACTCCATTTCAATGGAAAAAATTCTTCTGTTTCTTCTTCTTCCTCTTCCTCCACCACCACCCCCTCTTCTTCTTCTTCGATGAAATTATCTTTTAATACTCAAAGCAATCCATTAATTCATTCCTCTTCTTCTTCCTCTTCTTCTCCTTCTATCAATTCTTCCGATCATTCTTTTTCTCTCTCTTCTCATTTTCCCCCTTCTTCTCTTTCTTCTTCACTTTCTTCTTCTCTTTCTCCTCCTCTTTCTCCTCCTCCTCCTCCTCCTTCTCTTCATTCATCCAATCCTTTTGCTTTGGCTTCTTCTTCTGTGATTCTTTCTTCTTCTCATCAAAATTCAATTTCAACCGAAAAAGAAATGAAATTTCGAATGCGTTCATATTCTTTTTCTCCTCGTTCCTCTTCTTCTTCTGCTTTTGCTTCTTCTTATCTCCCTTCTCCTTCATCATCAACATCTTCTTCTTCTTCTCCCTCTTCTTCTTTTTCTTCTCATTTAAATTTTAATTCAAATACAAATACAAATTCTAGTCATAATAGCAAATCTTCACTCGATTCTGGTTCGCGGAATCTGTTGATGAATTCTATTCCTTCTTTCATTTTGGACAAAACATCTTCTTCTTCGCCTTCCTCTTCTTCTTCTCTTTCATCTTCTTCCTTTCTCTCTTCTTCTTCTTCTCTTCCTCTTTCCTCATTCATTCAGGATGAGTTTCCAAGAGTGTTTGTGGATATTCCTTCTTCTTCTGTCTATTTCTCTTCTCTTCCTCCTTCTCTTCTTTCTCCTCATTTGGAAATGAAAACATTGGAAAAGGGAAATTATATAATTAAAAAGAGTTGTTTGGATTCTTCTTCTTCATTATCATCTTCGTTTTCTTCTTCTTCTTCTTCTTCTCTTTCACAATCATGTTTAACTTTTTCTTCTCCTTCTCCTTCTCCTTCATTTACCAACTCCAAAATGAATCCTTCTTCCAATCCAACCAAACCAAATAATTCTTCTCTTTCTCCTCCTCCTCCTTCTTCTTCTTCTTCTTCTTCTCCTCCTCCTCCTTCCTCTTCTTCCTCTTCTTCCTCTCCTTCTTCTCCTTCTTCTTCTCTTTCTCTCCTCTCATTCGAATACAATCCCTTTTGGATAGACGAAATTCTCGATTATCTCCAATTTTCTGTTCATTCCACCACAAAAAGTCTTCTTCAGTCAATTGCTTTCCTCTGTGCTCATTCTTCTTCTTCTTCTTCTCATTCTTCTTCTTCTTCCCCTTCCTCTTCTTCCTCTTCTCATTCAATTCGTTCTTCTTCTTTCTCATCATTATCATCTTCTCCTTCGCCTTCCCCTTCCCCTTCTAATTCTTCTTCTCCTTCTCCAACTAATATTCATTCACAATCACCTTCACCACAAAACAAAGAATTTTCTTCCTCTTGTTCTTGTTCTTCTTCTTGTTCTTCCTCTTCTTCCTCCTCTTCTTCCTCCTCTTCTTCCTCTTCCTCTTCCTCTCCTTCTTCTCCTCCCATTCATTTTCATCATCACCGTTATCATTCTCATGTCAAAAATCGCCGCACCCGGAAATTCCGCTGCTCGCGAGATTTGACATGTGTCATTTCAATTGACAGCGCTCTGTCAGTTCTTGTTTCTGTTGTTCAGCTTCGCTCTTCTTTCGCCTCGCTTTTCTCGCTTTTGGCTTTGAGGCAGCAAAAAAGGAAGGATTTGAGGAAGAAAAAGAAGGAGAATTCGGGAATATTTATAAGTTCTCCTTCTTCTTCCTCCTCCTCTCCTACTCCATTAAATTCTTTTTCTTCTCTTTCTTCTTCTTCTTCTTCTTCTTCTCAGTCTATAAATAGCGTATGTATTTCATCATCTTCGTCTGTCAATTCATCAATCACATCGTCATCATCATCCAATTTAGCTTCTTCTCCAATTTCATTTCCCTCCTCTTCTTCTTCCTCTTCTTCTTCCTTTTCTCTTTCTTCCTCTTCTCTTTCTTCTTCCTCTTCCCCCTTTCCATCTCCTCCTCTCCATCTCAATTGGTTCCATTCCATTTCTCTTTCTCATCTTCTTCTGCCTCTTTTGTCTTTGTTTTCTGCTTTTCTCGATCCTGTTCGGTTTATCTCTGAAATTGCACTGAAACAAACATCAGACAAGGAATACGAGATGATTAGAAGAGAAACAAAAGAAAAGGAGAAGGAGAAAGAGAAGGAGAAGGAGAAAGAAAAAGAAAAAGAAAAAGAGAAAGAAGGAAGAGAAGGAGGAGGAAGAGGAGGAAGAAATGAGATGAAGGAGGAATGGGAAGAAGAAAAGAAAGAAGAAAAGAAGAAAGAAATATCAAAAGACAAAGTTAAAACAGAAAATAACGATTTGACAAGTTCTGATAGAAAACACTCAATCACAATTCATTCTTCTCAAACAACAAAACAAAAAAATGTTGATATTTTACCAATGAAATCTTCCCTTCCTTCTTTTTCTTCCTCTCCTTCTTCCTCAAATTCCTCTTCTTCCTTCTCTTCTTCTTCTTCCTCTTCCTCTTCCTCTCATTCCATCGTCCATCACGCACACAACAATCCTTTCGAACCGTTTTTCACTTCTCTTCTTTCTTTTGATTTCATCTTCACTCAAAACAATTCTTCTTCTCTTTCTTCTTCTTCTTCCTCCTCTTCCTCTTCTTTTCCCTCTTCTTCTGCTTTCTCGATGGCTCAAAGATTCCATTCACCTATCTTTCCTCAGGAAGATCTCGATGTCATTCTTAATCAACCTACTTTTCTTCTTCCTCTTTCTTCTTCTTTTCTAACTTCTTCTTCTTCTTCTTCCTTTTCTTCTCCTTCAACTTCTTCTTCTTCTCTTTCTTCTCTCTCTTCCTCTTCCTCTTCCTCTTCTTTTTCATTGGATCTTCGCCCCATTCTGATTCGTTCTGTTGTGAAGGACTTTTCATTCCATTCAACTTTCAAAGAAAATTCTGTTTCAGATGAAAAAACAAACAAAAAACAACAAATGAATAATATTTCTTTATTAGCATCAAAATCTCCTTTTGATTCTTCTTCTTCTCCTCCTCCTCCTCCTCCTCCTCCTCCATCTTCTGCTTCCTCATCTTCTCTTGATTCATCATTGTCCTCTTCATCTTCTTCTCCTGTAAATTCTTCTTCTTCTCCTTCTCCCTCTCCTTCTCCTTCTCCTTCTCCTCCTTCATCATCATCATCTTCTTCTTCTTCAGAAAATCCTTCCCGTTCAATTTCTCCTCCTCCTCCTCTTTCTCTCTCTCTTTCGAATCCTCTCGTCTCTTCTCCTCGTTTGGATCCTCCTCTCTCTCTTTCTCTTTCTTCTTCTTCTCTTTCTTCTTCTTCTTCTTCTTCTTCTATTCCTGAGCTTCTGTATTCTTCTGTTCAAGTGTTAAGCCCTCAACCTCCTCCTCATCATTCAACTTTGTCTTCTTCTTCTCATTCTTCTTCTTCCTCTTCTTCCCCTTCTCCTTCCTCTTCTTCTTCCTCTTCTCCTTTTGATCATCATGATAATAACAATGTGAATAATTCTTCCTTCTCTGAAAATGAATCTCCTCCTTCTCCTCTTTGCAATTCTTTCTCTTCCTCTTCTTCCTCTTCTCCTTCTCCTTCTCCTTCTCCTATTTCGCCTTCTTCTTTCTCTTCTTCTTTCCCTTCTTCTTCCTCTTCTTCTTCTTCTCCTTCCTTTTCTCTTTCTTCTCTTTCTTCTTTGTCTTCTTCTTCCATCAAAACACAAACAAACAGAAAAAACCCTCAAAACTCAAAAAATTCTCAAAAATCTCCAAAATCTCCGAAAAATGGCGAAGAAACAGAAAAATCCATTTTTGTTGCTGCTCTCCTTGTTGATGAACGTTCTTCTTCATATTCTTGCATTCCTTCGCTTTCTCCTTCTCTTCTTCAGACTTCGTCATCATCTTCTTCTTCTTCTTCTTCTTTGATTGTGAATACTGCAGAAATATTATTAAAACATCCAATTTCTTCTTCATCATCTTCTTCTTCTTCTTTCACTTCCTTCTTTTCTCCTTCATCATCATCTTCTTCTTTTTCTTCTAATTTATCTCTTTCTTCTTCTTTTCTTTCTCTTCCCACTCTCCTCAGAAGACATCGTGTTTGTCCTGCTCTGAAATTCCCCTTTTTGCCTTCTCCACAAACATTAAACGCTTCCAACCATATTTTGTTCCCTTCTTCTTCTTCTTCCTCTTCCTCTTCTTATTCTTATTCTTCTTCTCCCCTTTCATCATCATCATCTTCTTCTTCTTCTCTTTCTTCTCTTTCATTTGCCTCTCCTAAACCCAGAAATCTCACTGTTCGGTCAAATTCTTTGTATTCCTCTTCTTCTAACTTAGCAGCATCGTCTGCTTCATCCTCCTCCTCTTCTTCTTCCTCTTCTTCTTCTTCTCTTTCTTCATCCTATTCCTCCTTTTCTCCTTCTTCTTCTTCTTCTTCTTTGCATTCTTCTTCCTCTTCTTCTGCTCTTCCTCCAATCTCTCCCACTTCCTCTCATTCTCCTTTGGTCAGACGCTTCTCTCTTTTCAACTCGCAAAAGAAAAGCTCAAAATATCGCTCTCATTTGGGATCTTCTCTTTCTTCTTCTTCTTCCTTTTCTTCTCCTTCTCCTTTCTCTCCTTCTCCTTCCTCTTCTTATTCTTCCTCTTCCTCTTCTCGTGTGAGAGTTCCTTCTCTTCCCTTGTCTCATCATCTGCCAATGAATGAGATAGAAACATTGCAGTGTGTTGCACACAAATTGTGTCTGGTTCATTCTGCTTGTGTGGAATTGGGAGTGTTTAGATGGATTGAGAGGGAAGGAGAAGAAGGAGAAGAAGAAGAGAGAGAAGGAGAAGTTAAGGAAGAAAATGAAGAAAAAGGAGAAATGAAGGAAGAGAAGAATGAAAGAGAAAGAAAATGTGTTCAGAAAGAAGAAGATAACACTGGAAATAAAGATTATGATACAATAAAGATGGTTAAAGAGAAAGAAAATCACAAAATAGAATTTGGCGAAAGAGAGAATTTGAATGAGTTTTCTGTCAAATTCAATGAAAATGTTGGAATGTGGAAGAATTTGCTGAAAAAGACACATTCTTCTCATCAGAAATTGTGGGAAAAATATGCTGGAATAAATTTGCAAAGAAATGATAATAAAACGGGATGCATAAATAGCAGTAACAGTGCTTTGAAATCTTCTCATCCTTCTTCTTTTTCCTCTTCTCCTTCTCCTTCTCCTTCTTCTTTCTCTCTTCCTTCTTCTTCTTCTTCCAGCAATAACAACAATCCTTCTCCAACAGAATTTTCCTCTGTTCTGCTTATTCTTCCTGTCGTGTCGATTGCCAAGTCTTCTTGTTGCCCTCTTCTTCTCGTTCTCTCTTTTTCTGCTGTTTATCTTTGCGCACCCGCAAACGAAGAGGCATTTCTGATGGATTGGCACTTGTTCCTTAGAAGACAGAAGGAGTTGGAAAGAAAAAGAGAAAGAGAAAAAGAAAAAGAAAAAGAAAAAGAAAAAGAAAAAGAAGGAGAAAAAGAAGGAGAAAGAGAAACAAATAAAGGAAACTCATTTACCATCAATGAAAATGAGAAGCAACTGGATGATATTGATGCCGAAGCCAAAAGCAGTTGTGATAGTTCAAAATGTTCTTCTTTTTGCTCAAAGAAATATGCACTTTGCAAATCGAAATCTGAGCCATGTTTAATTTTTCATTCAGAATTGGGGGGGAAATGCAACTTTTGTCCGATTTATTCAGAAAGAAATTCATCTTTTCAAAGTTCTTCTTCTTCTTCTTCTTCTTCTCCAAATTATTCTTCAGAGCAATCATCCAACTTGTGCAATTTGTCTTTTGTGAATGATCAAAACTTATCTTCATTATCTTCTCCTTCCTCCCCTTTCTCATCTTCTTCATATTCTTCATTTCCTTCATCTTCTCCTTATTCCTCCTCGCTTCCTCCTCTTCTCCTCTCTCTTCTTCTTCCTGTTGCCTCTGCCTCAATCGACACTCTGCTTCTGCAAAGGCTGAGAGAAGATGAGTGCGACCTGCTTTTGTATGAGCAGAATTTGAAGGATTTGTTCGTGGTGAAGAACGAGCTGAACGATGAGACAGTGACATTTGCGAAGGGAGTGTATGGATTTGGGAGAGGAGGAGCCTCCAGCGATGGATGGGGAGAGGCAAGAAAGAAGGCAGCGAATGCTGAGAAGTGCAAAGAAGCATCTGGAAAAGCGAAGGAAAAAAGTGAGAAAAAGGAGAAAGAAGGGAAGGACGAAGAGAACGATTGTTGCACTTGTGATACATTTGAGTCAAATAAGCATTGTTCGTCTGAGGAAAGCGAAAAAAGTGGTGAAGAAAGCAAGCACACAACTGCAGAGTCTGATGTTAGTGATGAAGAATCCAGCAACCACGCAATGCATCCTTCTTCTCCAAATCTGTTGGATTCTCCGCCAAACACTCTTTCTGGTTATTTCAGCTCTTCTTCTTCTCCTCCTCCTCCTCCTTCTCATTTTTCTTCTTCCTCTCACAAAAGTGCATCTGAACTTGGAATCATTCCTCCGCCTCCGCGTTTGAATGATCCGATCAGTCCAATAGAGAAAGAAGTTTCTTCTTCTTCTTCTTCTGTTTCTTCTCTCTCCCCGTCTTTTTCGAACGACAATTCTCTATCCTCTGCTCTGCATCTTCCTCCGATCCCTCTTTCTCTTCATCCTTCTCCTTCTTCTTTCTCTCTTTCCTCGCTTTCCTCTCTTTCGCACCCGCTTTCCATGTTTCTTTCTGGAATCAGATGCCATTGCCGTGAGTGCAGTTCAATGAGACGCTCTTTCATTGCAGAAAATGCCAGCAATGCGAACAAGAGGAGGAACAACTCTTCAGCTGTTGATTCGCCAATGAAGCGCTATTCGGTTTCATTGGCTTCTTCAAATCTGTCGGCTGTTTCTTCTTTCATTCCTTCTTCAAATACCCCTGCTGCTTCTTCAGCTCTTTCTGCTCGCCCAAAAAGTTTGATGATAAATCTGTCTTCTTCTTCAACTTCTTCGAAATATCGAAGCTTCTTCCCATCTGCCTCTTCTTGCAATTCCCCACCGTTCATTCATTCTCCGCAGCAATCGTTGTCTTCTTCATTGCCTTTGTCCGCCTCTTCATCAAACAGCAACAAGCAGATCACCAATGTTAATGTTAATGAGCAATGCATTAACACATATTGTCACAGATATCATCATTGTTGCTATCACAACCGCTCTCTTTCTGACTCTTCAGCAAGAGAAATAGCCTCAAAATTGGTTTCATCAAAGTGCAATAAAACTGAGCATTGTCAATCGTATGGTGAATTTTCTGCTTTTCAACATAAAGATTATTTCTCTTCATGCTGTTTCGATCAATTTTCTGCTAATTCTTCTTCTTCTTCTTCTTCTTCTTCCTTCTCTTCTAACAAATCGTGTTTGGGGCTGTTGCAAACAAACAAGTTTCCTGTGAAGCTGTCTGCCTTGTATCCATTCAGCATTCATCAACTGCCTCCTTCTCCTTCCTCTTTCACCTTCACTCGGAATTCTTTGAAGGATTCTTTTTCATCTCGTCTTTCGTCATTATCTTCCTTTTCTTCGTTTTCTTCGCACAGTTTCTTTCACCATCTTCTTTTCCCTTCTTTCTCTGAGCTTTTCATGTTTGTGCTGCTTTTATCTTTTCAGAAGTTTGAAAATGAAGAAAAAAGAAAGAAAAAAGTATTTGAAGCTTTAAAAATGGAAGAAAAGAAGATTATGCATTTGGACATCATGTTAATGCGGCAAAAACGGAATCACGTGGATTCAGAAGCAAAGAGAAAGCTGAGAAGAAAGAAAAAGAATGGAAAAGTACACATGAGTGTGAATGAGATAGATAGAGTGGCAGAAGCTTGTTCGTCAAATGAGAAAGAAACTGATAGCTTCAAATCGAACAATTTGAGCAAATGTCTTTCATTTGGTGGATTACAACTGGCCAATGACACTCGTTCGCAATCATTTTCTCAAGCCATTCCAGAATCCGCAAGTGAATTAGTGGAAATGATTAATGTTTCGTCTCTCTTTTCGTTTGATAGGTTTTGTTCCTGTTTTCTTTCGTTTAAAAGAGATTTGGATTCATTAAATCAGTTTTGATTTTGATGGATTTTATTTTTTTGTTTATCATATTCATAAATCATGACAGTTAGGACTTTAGCTTTTTCATTTATCTTCCTCGTTGATTTTGGAGTGTTACCGAACTTTTTTTTTATGTTGAATATTTGGATTCTTTATGTTTTTAAAATTTATTAATATGCAAGAGAAATAATTTTCTTATTATTTTAAAAGATGAGATTAAAATATATCACAAGTATTAAAGTGGCATTGTTTCGAAAAAGCTAATTTTGTGTGTCTCGCAAAAAGAAGAACAAAAAGGTTCATTTTTATTCAGTTTCTCATGAGCAATCAAACCTTTTTGTATTCCCATATATTTGATTGAAGAAATGGTTTTCTTTCCATGAAATATCGCAGCACGAAAAACATTTCTATTTTAGAATCGGAATCAAACCTTTCCGCTTTCAATAAGGAGTTATTTTTCCAACGACCATCCAAAAGTTTCAAGATATTAAAAATAAACAAAGAAAACAGTGAAAACATTTCATGAATATTTGATTTGCCATTGCTGACAATTCACTTTCAACTCAAAGCATTGATTTACACTTCGACATGGAAAGGTGTTTGTTTTAATAAAAACAAAAAGCAAAAACATAAATACAATAAAATTAGAAATAATCATGCAGCACTAATGTTTTTCCAAGCCAACTTCATTTATTTGATTTTTGATGGTTTCATAAAAAACATTTTGCCTCACTCTACACACGAAGATGCACCGAAATCCACTTCTGTACAGGTTCGTTGAAGTAAATCTCGTAGAAATGCGCAAGAACAACACTCAACACAATAATCCCCACAAACATGATCCACACATAGTCAAACGAAAGATTGTTGTTCGCCACCCAGCAGGACACAAAGTCAATAAAAATGCAATGACACAAGAAAAGTGAATATGACATCTTTCCCATCCACACGAACAGGTCGCACTCCCATTGGCTCGGCTGGCATCCGTTGATGATCACCATCAATATCAGTGGTTCAATAATCGTCACTGCTGATGTGTCAAACGCTGCGTTTCTATATGCACTTTCCCCCTCCTTGCGTAGATACGGAACTTTGCTCATCGAAATTAGGCAAGCACTCGCAATCCAGAATGCAAATCGAATTCCCCCTGAACTCTTCTTTCCCTTCTTTTCCTCTTCTTTCGACTTCATTTCCTGCTTTTGATAAACCCTGCTTATAACCTGCCCGATCAGCAGAGGTGTCATTAGCCTCACAATCCCAAACGGCGCCATCTTCCGATCGTTTAGAAGGAATCCTCCGTTCACGTACCCAAACTCAGATGTGAAAGTCATGTATCCGGTGCACAACGCGGATATTGCAGCACACACACAAAGAACTGACGTCCTGCAATGCCTCAACACCGCTATGTACAGGATGTTCCCAATGTAAGCATATACCAAAAACCATTGAGGCGGGTTCAGAGGAAACATCGACGGTTTTGCTGAGTACACAAGACTTTTCGGCGCTGGAATGTTAAGTGTCGCTAAAATCAGCAGTACCACCCTGTTCAAAACAGGAACATCCCCGTAATTCACCCACCCGATTGAAGGTGCATTCAAGTACCGCAAGAAAAACGTTGGCACCAGCGAAGTGAGGAATACCAGTGGTTGCAGCCGCACAAAACGCCTCTTCACGAAGCTCCAGGCTGACAGCGACGTTTTCTTTTTGTCGTACGCATACCCCAACACAAACCCGGTGATCAAATAGAAAAAGTCCACAATCAAGTATCCGTGATTCACAATCTTCGTGTACGGCTGGTAATGGTATATAGTTCCCACCAGGTGGTAGAACACAACACATATCCCGCATATCCCGCGGATCCCATCCAGGCTGTACAGCTGCTTACGCTGCTCGATGCTTTTCGGCTTGCCAGACACCTTTTTTTCCATTTCGATTTTTGATCTGTTGCATTTTTTTATTTATGTTGATTTTTCAAATATAATTAAGGGTATGTTTTACAAAAAAAAAAAAAAAAGAAAAAGAAAAAAAAGCTAAATGATTGTTGCCAAAGATATGTATTGTTGGCAAATATGTTCAAATTGAATTTATAATGTTTTTGCTTATATATGGGATTATATTTTTTAAGTTTATGAATTTTGTTCCACTTGTTTATTTCTGAATGGTTTCTCAATTCAATTTTCAATTCAAATGAAAATATTTTGAGAAGATTGCTTCATTAATTATGATATGAAAGAAGAAAAAGTTTGGATCAAATTGCAGTATTTTTCAAAACTGCTAGAATATTGCACCATATTTGCTCGAGGCAGCATATTTTGTTGTTGAAATGTGTAATATAGAAAAAGGATTGCATAATTTGGATGCTTTAAATAAAGAAACACTTTTTTTCAGAGGATGATGAAGAAAAGAAAAAGCAGCTTCTTCAGGTTCTGAATTAGAAGGATAAAATCATTATTCAATCATCAATCAATCAAATCAATCTTCTACCACATAATTCCACTCTGAAAAGCAAAAAATTCAATAAGGAAGCGCAAAGTATTTTTAATCCAATAAAAAAAAGAACAAATGCTCCACTTTTAATTGAGAAAAGCGGAAATGTTAACAAAGAAATGGGGAAAAAACCAATAAATAAGCGAAAAACAATATAATAACCTTCAATATGCAGTTTTTGAAAATAATTTCAACAAAACTCTTCTTTGATCTCGTAACAGTGAAGCACGATAGCACAATCTTTGCATTCTTCTCTTTCATTTTTACCAAATACTTTTCTTTGTCACTTTCAGCTTTCTTCTTCTCATTCTTCTTCCTCCTCTTTTTTTTCTATCTCTCTTCTTTCTCTCTCAAATCCTCACATTTCTGCAGATCTTCCAATTCCCCATAAATGACAATTTCCGCAATTTTCCCCAACAAACTGGTCTCTCAAACATATCTTCTCCTTTTTCATAAAATTGTTTTTCAAATATTCTTTTCCTTTTTTCTAATTTCTCTTCTCTTTTCTCCTTTAATTGCTTGTTGGATGCACACATCACTGAAAATTCTAAAGATGTTCAACATCACAATCATTCTTTCCATTCTGTGTTTCCTGTGAAAAAACGTAAGATAAAGGAGATGGCAAAGTTGAAGTTTTTGTATTCTGTTGAAATATTGAAGAATGAATTTAAAAAGATTCTATGGATTATTCAAAAGGAATAATATCGGAACAAACAATGTTTCCAGAACAAGAATCAATGTGTTTATCAATCTCCATATTTTGGTTAAAGAAAATCCATATGATGAGATAAATTCCTTCTGTTGGAGTCGGATCAATCTTATTAGCTTTATAGGAAATCACAAAACACTTGCTGTATTCAATGATGTTTCTCAAGGATTAGAGGCTTTTGGCATCTCTTTCTTTCTTTCCCGTTCAATCTCGCAAAATGGCTTTCTTTTTGTCGAAGGTGTTCAATGATTTAGTCCATAAAAGTCATTGTCTGATTCTTCTTTTGTTGCTTTAGAGCCGATATGTGAAACGATGAAACTTTGCCGTTGGAGCTAGCCTTCACAATGATTTTCATTTTTGTTTATTCTCCAATTCTTTTGGCCACTTTTGTGGTTGATACTTTTTCACCTTTTTCTTTCTTCTTGTTGGTTTGTTTCAAGTTCGCTTTCTTTTGAAGCAAATGCACAATGCTTTTGTATTGTTTATGCATTTTGATTGTGGAATTCTTTCATCTTCAACAGTTCCACGAATCATCTGCACAAAAGGAAAATGCATGAATGCCAAAAATAGATAGCATTTTTTGAGAATACAAACATCAGTTACCCTTTTTTTTGTCAGAATTGAAGTCCAGAAATATGTATAACATCTTCTCTTTAACAATAAACTTATCTACTTGTTTCACTTTTCAAAATGATAGATATTCCATTCAGCTTTTATTGATTGATGCTTCTCCGAAATTTGTCAAAAACTGCTTCATTTCCTAAGAAAATCAAAAATCATAACGTTTTCACCGTCTTGAATTTCTTTTGGTTTGATCAAAAAACAAAAGATTTCCTTTTCTTGCTTCATACAGCCAATACTTGAGGCTTCTTCGCAATATCTTTAACATTTCTTTTTATAAAGCAAAAAACAAAGTAGTATGTATTGAAATCTTTTTTATTTTGCGAGATAATAAACGATGTGTGTATTTATTTTTTATTTTGTTGCGTGTCAAGCTTTGCCTTGTTTTTGAATATTTTTTGGAACAAGCAGAATGAGTTTGTCAGACGATGATAATTCTGAAGATTATAATTCAGAAGATGATTATCCTGAACATGATTATTTTGAAGATGAAATTTTGATTACGGTCAAAACTGTGAAGTTTTCAAGTTTGTTTTTTAATTTGGATTGAACCATTCTGAACAAAATTTTTGTTTTTTTAAATTCTATTTGCAGAATTGTTTTGTGAAGTGGAACATTGCAGAGAAGATGAACAAAAACGGAAAATCGAAGAGATGAATGGATTAATTAATGAAATGACTGAAGGAGATATCATAACAGTTTTCACGAAAGATCTATTCAATAAAATTCACCAAATGATTGAAGAAAAGACATTATCATTGGAAAGTGCAATCTTGCTATTGAAGCAAGCTGGATATTACAAAGTGATGAAAAATATATGGATTATGCACTTTAAAGAATCTTTGTTGAAAAGAAGAATTGAAAAGATGATTATTGATGAAAATGAGAAGAAAAAAGAAGAAAAAAATGAAAAGTTTCTGACTGATCTTTATGAATGTTATGCTTTGCTAATCTACCAGTTTTCATATGAATATCGTTCAATAATTGTGCCGTGCCTTCTGAAAGTTGCCTCGAAGAAAGAGAGAAATGAGGAGACTCAAAAAGAAGTGGAAATGGCGTTGCTGGCTTTGAGTAATGTTAACACATATTTTATATGTTCGCTTCTATTTCCATTTTGATATTTTTGCATTTTTTTCTGGTTTTTATAAGCAAATAAAACAAGAACTGTATTTGAATGAAATGACAGAAACCATCAAATATCACCAGGAGCATCACAATCTGACACGACTTGCCTATCAATCTGCTTGGCAGTTTTTGATAAAAAGATTTTATTGGGACAGAACACTGGAAGAAGTGATTGTGAATGAATTGCATTTTGCAAGAGAGGCAACAAGAGAACTGGAAGATCTGTCAAAGAGTGTGGATTGGAAGAGAAAAGAAGAAAGAAGAAAAGAAACAAAAGTGAAAGAAGTGTCTGTTATCAGGAGATGGTTCGATGTGATTTCTGAGTTCTTAAACTCGTACACATTGTGGGAAGAAGAACTTGCTGGACTAATAGCCAGCCTTGTTCAAATGATTCGAGCATCAAGGGGTAGATGCCAAATCATACGCAATGAATGTGTTGATGTATTAATAATTACAGCAAGAAACGGAGTTGAGCATGAAGATATCTTATTAAAGAGCAGAGCTGTTGAAGTTATTCTGGAGGAGATTCACCGATCAACATTGAATAACGAAATGGTATATCATTGTTTGAGATTCTGTTTTTCAATTTCGGAAAGACTGAAAGGGGAGGAGAATGATGAAATGTTCGAAACAAAACGAAAAGAATTGAAAAGAAAGATATTTAAAAAGATGGAGGAAGAAGGATACGAAGATATCACAACAAGCCTTTATGGATTCATTTCTTTTGTTAACGAAAATGATTATCGTGAATTATCAAAAAACACTTCTGAATATTTGATGTATCTGTAGATGGAATATTCTACGCGTCTCCATTCATCTCATCTCATCTCAGAAAAGAAGAAAATTTGAAGAAGAAGAGAAGAGAAAAGAGAAAAGATTTCGTTCTGAAGCAACATTTTCAGTTGCACACGAAGAATATTCAACAAAAATTGTGTGCTCTTCATTCATTTCATTCAATCTTCTCATTCTCATCTTCCACTTCGACATCGCTCACACACTCTCCCTCCCTCATTCAAACATTCACACAGCATCTATCTTCATTTCAACATTTGTGATCTTCCTTTTCTTCTTCTTCTTCTTCTTCTTCTTCTTCTTCTTCTTCTTCTTCATTCGTTTCGACAAAGAAGACGACACACAACTCAGATGAATTGGGGTTGAGTCACTTTCAGATGATGGATGGAATGGAAGTGAAGGGCAATGAAACAAAAATTGGATGAATTTCAATTGAAGATTTCTGAGCAAAAGAGAAAGAAAAACAGAGATAGAATTCAATTGAGATTGACTTGTTTCAGCCAAGCAGTTTTTGAATAAGATTTTCACTCTTTTTCTTCTTCTTCTTTGTCATCAGATTTATTTCTGTTATATTTTGAACAAAAGAAGTTGGCATCTGGTTTCTTCAACGAACATTTCTTTCTTCATTTCTTTTGTATTCTTCTCAAGAATTACCATTTCATTCTTCTCCTTCGCCTTCTCTTTTTCATTGAAAATATAATCAGAAAGAGAATAAGCTCAAAAGTTCGGAGGCTTCAAAAGGCAAAAACTGAACAATTGAATACAAAGCTCAAAGTGAATCCTGTTGAAGAAGATGGAGGGCAATAATCAATTCAACGAAGATTCTTGATGGAATTTTTTAAAAAGAAAAGAATTTCTTATTTTTCATTTTTTAAAAAAGGAAATGAAATCAACAAAATAATCAAATTATTGTTTTCCTCCCATTTTGTGAAATGAATAAAAAAGAAAAGAGAATATAATTTTGGAGTTTCAGTTTTTGTTGAAAAGAATTTGGCTAAGTATTCACAAAATAATCAGAAATATTCAGCGATAAACCATTAAAATTTTCATTGTTCAGAAAAGAAATCACTCCATAAAGGCTTGTTGTGATATCTTCAAATCCTTCTTCTTCCATCTTTTCGAATATCTTTCTTTTCAATTCTTTTCGTTTTGTTTCGTCCGTTTCTCCATCATCCTTTTCTTTCAATCTTTTTGAAATATTCAAAAAGAAATGCAAGCAATCAGACATAATTTTATCATCCAAAGTTGATTGCTTCATTTCCTCCAAAATAAAATCAATAGCTCCACTTTTCAACAAATCTTCAATTTTCACATTTCTCGCAATTGCTGCATCCATTAATGAATAAAGGCATTTATTGCGTATGATTTGGTATCTACCCCTTGCTGCTTTAAACACTTGAACAATGCAGCTGATAAGTCCTACAAGTTCTTCGTTCCACAATTCGCACGAGGAAAAGTAATTATCAATAACATTAAGCCATCTCCTTAAAATAGACACTTCTATTCTTTCATTTTCTTCTTCTTTCTTCTTCCAGTCGATACATCTTGTCAGTTCTTCGATTTCTCTTCTTGCTTCTCTTCCGAAATGCAGTTTATTCACAATCACTTCTTCCAAGCTTATGTCTTTGAAAATTTTGTTAATCAAAAAGTTCCAAGCGCACTGATAGGAAAGCTGAGTGAGGTTGTGATGCTCCTGATGATATTTGATAATCTCTTTGATTTCATTGAGGTAAATTTCATTTTCAAGCATCTAATAAAAATCAGAAAAATATGCAAAAATATCAAAGTGGAAATAGAAGCGAACATACACAATACGTGTTAGCATTACTTAAAACCAGCAATGCCATTTCCACATCTTTTTGAACTTCTTCGCTCTCGTCTTTCTTCGATAAAATCTTCAGAAGGCAAGGCATATTGATTGAAAGAAATTTTTTTGTAATAAAATCTTCAATCAGCAAAGCAAAGCATTCACACAGTTCAATAAGAAGTATTTCATCCTTTTCATCCTTTGTCTTTTCATTTTCATAAATTATCATCTCTGACATTTTTTTGCTCAATAATGAACCACCAAAAGGATCACAAAAAAAACATTTCAGTTCCTTGCAATATCCAACATGCTTCATCAACAAAATTGCATTTCCCCACGATAATGTATTTTTTTCAATCATTTTGCCCATTTCATGATACAGTTCTTTTGTGAAAACTGATTCAAATTCTTTTTCATTCATTTCATCAATTAATCCATTCATCTCTTCGATTTTCTGCTTTTTCTCATCTTCTGTGCGATGCTCCAGTTCATGGAGCAATTCTGCAAAGGTTATTCAAAAAAACAAAAATTTTGTTCAGAATTGTTCAATCCAAACAAAAGAACAAACTTGAAAACTGCTCGGTTCTGGTCGTAGTCAGAATTTCATCTTCAAAATTATAATCATCAAACAAACTCATTCTGTTTGTTCCAAAAAATATTCAAAAAGAGTGGCTACGTGTAATAAGAAACAAAATAAAAGATAAATACACACATCGTTGATAATCTTGCAAAATGTTAATGATCGCAATGCAAACAGTTAAGTTTTTGCTTTATAAAAAGAAATGCAAAAGAAATTGCGAAGAAGCCTCAAGGATTGGCTGTATAAGGCCAGAAATGGAAATCTTTTGTTTCTTTTTGATCTAACCAACAGAAAATTTTGATGAAGAAATAAATTGGTACGAAACTTATTGCTTTCTGAATTATGTTCCATTTTTCTTTAACAAATATTTTTCTCAAATATAGAAATTTCCGCATTTTTTTGCATTAAAATGGAAGACTTATTATGATAAGATTGGAGTGAATGTTTTGAATAAATAATTGAATTTTTCAGAAATGCAGAAATTGTCCCATGTCGTATTTCTTTTTGTGGTTTTTTAAAATAATTATATTATCTTAAAGAATATATATAAAAATTTAATATATTTTATTTCATTTATATTAACAATTAAAGACAATAGAAAGCATATCACATTTAAGGAGGATTATTTGGTATAATTGGTGTGTGCTGTTCATGCTTCTACGCAGATAAGAAGAAGGAGAAGTTCATCTGCAGCTGCCGATATCGAGAAGTCTTCTCCAGCTCCGGGGAACCAAACTTGTTGCTCACAATGTTCAGAAAGATATCTCAGCTTCCTTTCATTCGCAGATCGAAGATTCCAAGCAGCTCCTCCAGCTATTCCTGCATTTACTCTCCCGAGAGCAAAAAGGTCATCACAAACAGCTTTTTTCCATGCGCGTTTGGTAGAAAAAGAGAATACTCCAACTGATCTTCCAGTGGCTCGTCTGCTTCTTGCCAGGCTTTGAAGGATGTGCGGTTATCGCTGTGTGAGTGGTAGAACGAGTGATACGAGTGATGTGAGATGGGAATGGCGTGTGTAATGTGTGATTGGTGGGTGAATAGTGGGCGATTGAGTGAGCGTGGCATCTGGTAGTGTCCGCCATCGAAGGATCGTTGGTGGAACAGTTGCAGGTCCTGATAGATTACGAGAAGGAATCTTTCACTTTCTTCTTCTTGTTGTTGTTGTTCTTGTTCTTCAGCATTGCTTATTCCTCTTCCACTGGCCTGTAACTTGATCGATCATACGTCGTATAAAAATATCCTTTCTGAGCACAACCATTTGATTTCTCCTTTTTCTTCTTCGGTTTCTTCCTCTTCCTCTTCCTCTTCCTCCTCTTCCATTCAAAAGATCAAACAGATATGTCATATCATCCATTCTATCAATTTCTGATAAAAAACAAAGATAAGCTTTAGGATCCATTTTTCTTTTCTTGACGCCACAAATTGTCCAATCTGACAAGGAAATTGAAGAAGAATTTGAAAATGAAGAAGATGAAGATGAAAGAAATGAAGATGAAGAAAATGAATAAGAGGAAGATGAAGAAAAAGAAGAGAAAGAAGAGAAAGGAGGAGAAGATACAGATGACAAAGAAGAAGAAGAGGAGGAGGAGGAGGAGGAGGAGGAACAAGATGAGGATAAAGAAGTGATAACAGAAGATGACAATGATGCAGAAACAGAAGAAATAGCTCCATTTCTGTTTGCACTTAGCGATGGTTGAAACAGAAACACTTTCAGAAGAAAAGAAGCTTTATGCAGTTCCAAAGGTAGTATAGTCCAGCTGTTTTTGAACGACACTTTCAAAAATATCTTCTGGTCTGGTTTTATGAAACCATCATCCCATTCTCAGTCTTCCTCTCACTCGCCCAACATTCCACTCATCCCTCCATACAAATCCGGCAATCTATCCAACTCGCAAAACCTCTCCTTCTTCAACGATATCCTCCCTTCATGTGCTTTTCCTCCTTCATTTGACTCTTGCATTCCCAAAGGAGGCAGACGAACTGCGCTGCCTTGTTTGTTCATTACTCCAGTTTGAATAAGCCCTTGAATTCACTGAATCCCTTGTGATTGTATAGACCCCTGAAGCATAATTCCCTGTGAAAATGCAATGGAACTGAAACTGAACCAGAACCAGAAGAAGAGCCAGAAGACGTATTCAGCAAAGGAGGAAGAGACACATTCACTCCGCTTACTTCATCTGCATCAGTCATCCTCCTTCCTCCAGCACTGCTGCTTCGCGACTTTCTCAGCAAACCCAAGTTCCCTTTGTTCTTTCATGTTCCTTTCATGGCAGACGTAGTTGGAATGAGGTTGCACATTTCAAACACTTCTCTTTTATTCTCCTTCTGCAATATCCTGATCTTCTTATCTTTTTTTTTTTGCCTGTGATGATGTATCCAGTGCCTGCTTCGTAACTTCATTGAGCGGTTTGCTGCTGGCCAATATTTGCCACAGCAGCGTCAATGCAGCAGCTGCTGAAAGCTGTTCAACAAGCTGCCTTGCCAGCGCAAACATAAACTGGTTCTTTTCGTTTCTCGCTTTTTCCAAGACAGGGTGGAACTGCTCAAGTCGTGTGGCTATCTAAATGTACCGAGATTTCGTTATCCGTTCGATAACGCTAACTTCTGGAGGTTTATGACTTCAGCTTGGTCAGTGCAATGCAAAAGTCGAAGAAGGTGGAGAAGAAGGAAAAGAAGAACAAGAAAAAGAATGTGAAGATGATGAGATAAATTGTTTGCCCATTAATAAGTCACAGAAGATGATAAAAACGCTAATTCAAATGAAGAATCATTTTGAAGATGCATATAATGCAATTGGCCCCAATATTTGATCTTGAAAAGCCACTCTTCGAGTATTTCCTATTTTGTTATTTTCACATCTCTTTCATTTTTCTTTCTGTTATTTCAAATTCAAACTTCAACAATTTTTTCAAAATAGTGAAAATGTGTAACAATTTGATTACAAATAATGATAAAAATGAAATTTCAATAACAAACTGAAAAATGTCATTGCATCTCATAAAAAATCTTTATGGTTGATTTGTGTTATTGGTAGAAATTCGTCACTTAGTTAAACTTCTAATTTTGTTTTGAAAAAAGAGAATAAAAACAAAATTCTAATATTTAGCTTAAAGCAAATAACTTTTATTTCAGAATTCTCCAAAGTTTTTTCCAGTTTCGCTTTTCTTTAATTGCATTAATCCAAAGAATTCAAATGATTGATCAACAATAAATAATAAAAAAATTCAATGATTATATGATTAACATTTTCAAATTCCGAAACATCTTGAATATGATAGTATTTTGATTAATAAACCATTTATTACTCGAAATTGGTAAACTTCTTTTTCAAAATAAAAAAAATTGAGTATTTTTTGAAAAAAAAATTTTTGAATTAAGCCTTCCACTGATTAAATATCAAAAAGTGATTAAAATATCATATTCAGTTAATATTCGAAATATAGAGGAGAAATTGAACCTCTAATTTTATTATTTGTGTATTAACATGAAATTTTTTAGATTTTTCAGAAAATATCATCATGGAAATCGGATTACATTTGAATTATTTTATCTCACATAGTTTGATTATGAATTATTCAATCAAAAAAAGTTATTCTTTTTAAAATACATTCAGATGAACAATAAAAAACAATTGAGGAATACCGAAAGTACATTCATTGTTGTATTCAATTGTAATAATTTTTTGTTTTTAGTTTGAAATATTGATGCAAATAACATTTTTTTATTGAATAATGAATTTTCAAACAATATGAGGAAAATTCATTTTATTATTATAGGATTTTCATGATGATTGTTTTTTTCTGAAAAATATGAAATTTTCATGTTTATCCACAAATAGAAATATTTGAGGTTCGATTTTTCATCCTTTTTATTGATAATGAAAATTTTTAATATTTTATTTTCTATCCGATACTCATCCAAAAACCGATTTTTCACAAAAAATTATTTTGATAAAAAATACTCAATTTGATTTGCTTTGAATAAAAAGTTAAACAATTTCTAATAATAAGTTGACAACTTTGAATAATTAGTTTGCCAAAATCGAAAAACATTGGGTCAACTTTTTAATAAGACTTTTTCCTTTATTGGCACTTTTTTTATTTTCGACAACAAAAAGCTGAGAAGTGTAAAGTGGCTTTCAGTATTTGGATAACCGATTTAAACAAAGTTGATTCAATTTATTACCGGTTTGTTTTTTAATTTTTGTTTATTATTTAACGAGATATTACGTTTTTTTGATAAATTTGAATTGGTTTTTCCCACTCAACCAAGCATTTCCAGAAAATGAAAAATACTGTTTTCAAAAGCACAAACAGTTATCTATTTATTTTTTATTCTCTTTTTTAAGAAATATTTTTTTCGTGGTTTTTTCACATTTCATTTTAATAACAACATGCTAACATAAAACTGATTGTTTCTTTGTAAATATTATGAAATGAAAAAAATAATAATATGATATGAAAAACAAATACTCTAATAATGAAATGTTGAAAAAATAAAAATAAATGTGGGACAAAATATTTAACTTCAGGCATTTTCATTGAAAAATTACGCACTTTTGATTAACTTTTTGTGATCAAAAAATTTGAAAAAAATGGGATTATTTTTTGAAATACATGTGAGGACACAAAACATTTTGTGATTATATCAATGATGTTTGTTTACAGATATGAAAATCTAATTTATTTTGATATGTGATAAAGTTTAATAATGTTTTAAGTGAAACGATTTTTTCATGCTTTGTGCATGAAAAGCTTGAAAGTCCATATTTTCCCCCATGTGGGTAGTTCTTTTTGAAGTGTCGCAAATGTTTTATTTTTAAATATATCAAAATTTTCATATTTTGATCAAAATTTAGTTAATATTCACCAAACTTCTCTGGAATTGAATCTATTTCTTGATTATGCTATTTTGTTCACTCTTGAGAAAATTCGTGAGTGGAAACAGAAATTTGAACAAAATATGTAAATTTTGATTTATTTGGAAATTAAACATTTGCGACATTTCAAAAAGAACTACTTATATATATTTTTATTTTTACAACATTTCATTATTAGAGTATTTGTTTTTCATATCATATTATTATTTTTTTCATTTCATAATATTTGCAAAGAAACAATCAGTTTTATGTTAGCATGTTGTTATTAAAATGAAATGTGAAAAAACCACGAAAAAAATATTTCTTAAAAAAGAGAATAAAAAATAAATAGATAACTGTTTGTGCTTTTGAAAACAGTATTTTTCATTTTCTGGAAATGCTTGGTTGAGTGGGAAAAACCAATTCAAATTTATCAAAAAAACGTAATATCTCGTTAAATAATAAACAAAAATTAAAAAACAAACCGGTAATAAATTGAATCAACTTTGTTTAAATCGGTTATCCAAATACTGAAAGCCACTTTACACTTCTCAGCTTTTTGTTGTCGAAAATAAAAAAAGTGCCAATAAAGGAAAAAGTCCCATTTAAAAGTTGATCCTATGGTGTTCTATTGAGAAAAAACAATAATTATTTTTCAACATTCAATCTTGCTAAAGTTATTTTTGGACAAAAAACATATTTTGCAAGCTTTCAGTCTCTTTGTTTTTTGCTATTTCTATGTCGAAAAGCAAAGAAAACAATAAATTTCAAAATAGAATGAAATATGATCTTGCCATTATAACACTCATTTATTTGTGAAAATAATTTTTATATAGTTTAAATCCCAATTTAGGTAGAGAGGAAAAGAAATTTATACTATAGCAAAATATCAAAAAAATTGCATCTTTTAAATGAATAATAGCGCTTGTCAGAATTCTTTGCGCATCCCACCAGTCAGTAGATTGAAAGATGGCATTTACATTGGTACTGTTGATGCTGCATTGTCAAAAGAAGTTTGTATGATTCGAATTTACTGTCTGTAATTATTGTGTTATTTTTAAGTTTTTAATAGCAAATAGAATCACTCATGTCGTGAATTGTGCCGGTTCACAAATAGCAAATCGTTTTTCCGCAATTGGAATTCACTACCTTACATATTTCCTTTTGGATCAAGATAACTCTTATTTTTTTGATAAAGATGATTATAATATAAATTGCTTAGTTCAGTTTATAAATCACGGGCAAGCTGTTTGTGAAGGAATACTCATCCATTCTCTTTTGGGTCATACTCGAGCACTTTTTGTAGCTGCAGCGTATCTGATGCACAAATATCACTGGACAGCAGATTTGGCTATTGATTTTGTAACACATACACGTCGTTTAAGGATGAGACATTCTTTTGAGAAACAACTGCATCAATTTGAAAAGCGTATTTTGAAATCTCCGTTGACGCCCGAAGAGTACGAGGAAGAGTTTACACTAAGAAACTCGCTGTTCAATCGTACAGTTCGTGTTCAGCAAACGTCTTACGGATCTTCAGATGATATTCATCTGACTTGGAACGAAACAGTCGAAGAAGAAAGGCAGATTTCAAAGAGGCCATCAACTAAGGCGATTGACGGAACAGGAATATTTAAGAGAGGAACCTCTGCTTTTTTCGGGCTTCCTGTACTAATGTCAGTCCCAGCACCGAGCTATCTTTCACCCGCGCAGCTTCCCTCGTCTGCAGACAGTCCACACTTCGATCTATCGCCCTCGCCTTCGCACACTCCGTCGCTCGATCCTCCGACGTCTGCGCTGCTCGGCCAGTGCAGCACGCGAGAGGAGGTGGAGTGGCTGCTGCTGCTGCACCGCCAGTCGCAGCTGAACATGCTGTGTGCAGTGTCAGAGGTGGAGGTGGAGGTGATGCGGAAGAGAGAGCTGCTACTGGGGCTGAGGGGGAATCAAGAAGGGAGAGAGGGAGATAGACAGAGGAATGCTGCGAGAATGAGGGGAGAAGAAGGAGAGAAGAAGGAGAAAGAGAAAGAGAAGGAGGAAGATGAGGAAGGAGAAGGAAAAGAAGAAGGGAGAAAAGAAAGGGAAGCAGAAGTTAACGAGATGAAGGCAGAGGCAGAGGCAGAAGCAGAGAATGAGTCCGAGAAGAGAGGGGCAGAAGGGGGAAAGCAAGGGAAAGTGTGGCTGGGGGAGCTGATGGAGAAGAAGATGCGTCTGCAGCAGAAGATGGCAGCAGGACGGAGAGGATGGGCAGCACTGCAGAGCAAAGCAGAGAGAGTGTTTGCATCGCTGATGGCAGGGCAGTCGCTGCAGTTCATCGACGACGAGATTGCAGAGAAGGAGAAGGAGAAGGAGAGGAGGAGGGCACGGATGATGATGATGAGGGGAAGGGAGGAGGAGGAGAAGAGGGGAGAGGATGAGGGAGAGGAAGAAAGAAAAGAAAGAAAAGGGGGAAGTGGAGGTGGAGGAGGAGGAAAAGAGACAACTGTAGGATTGTCTGTGCATGGCAGAAGACATGCTTCTTCTCATTCTTCAAATAGACACTTTAATGGATTGCCTTCTATTGCTTCCTCTTCCTCTTCTTCTTCTCTTTCCACACAGCTCTCTTCATTCACCCTTTCATCGTCCACTTCCTCGTCTCTTCTGCCTTCTTCTCTGCCTCCTGCTTTGTCTTCTCTTTCTTCCTTCCGCTCTTTCACTCCACAACCACTCAACAAAAACAGCAATACGATCAACACATTGAATGATAACAATAGAAGCTCCTTGCTGCCTTCTTCCACTCAGTTCCTTCCTCTTCTGCTTCCACCACCACCACCTCCTCCATCTTCTTCTTCTTCTTCTTCTCTTCCTTTTTTACTCCCTCATCTTCCTCTTCCTTCTTCTTCTCTTCCTCCTCCTCCACCTCATAAGATCACCCTTTCTCAGAATTTGCCCATTCCACTTCACAAAAAAGACGATAACTTATCATTTCAACCACTTCAACAATCAGTTTCTTCTCTTTCTTCTTCTTCTTCTTCTTCTTCTTCTTCTTCATATTTCCTTCCTCCTCCTCCTCCGCCTCATTCTTCTTCTTCTTCTTCTTCTTCTTCTTCTTATCCAAAATTACCTCTTCCTCCACCTCTTCCTGTTCCTCTTCCTGTTCCTCTTCCTGTTTCTCTTCCTGTACCTCTTCCTGTTCCTCTTCCTTTACCTCCTCCTCTTTCTTTCTCTTCATCGTCATCATCTTCTTCTTCTGTTAATAATAATAATAATAATAATAATAATAATACTCTTTATTCACAAAATTCTTCTTCTTTATCTTCTTCTTTATCTTCTTCTTTATCTTCTTCTTTAACATTTCCTTCTTCTTCTTCTTCTCTTTCTTCTTCTTCCTCTTCCTCTTCTCCATCATTTTCTGTTAAAAATGCGACATTGACAAGAGAAGAAGGATTAAGCAAAGCTAATTTCAACAATAAAGTTTCAGATAAAATGGAAAAAGATACAAACATTGAAGATGGAAGAAATGAAAGAGAAGAATTGAAAGAAAGAGAAAGAGAAAGAGAAAGAGAAAGAGAAGAAGAAGAAGAAGGAGAAAGAGGAAAAGAAAAAGAAAAAGAAAAAGAAAAAGAAAAAGAAAAAGAAAAAGAAGAAGATAGAAGAAAAGAAGAAAGAGAAAAGAATGCTGTTGAAGGAGCAAATGAATATGAAAGTTCTGTTTCATTCACTCCAGTTACTATTCTTCGGGTTGAGTCAAAGAAAGAGAAAGAGAAAGAGAAAGAGAAAGAGAAAGAAATGAAAAAAAATAATATTCCTATACAAAACATTTCAAATTCTTCTTCTTCTTCTTCTTCCTCTTCTTCCTCTTCCTCCTTCTCCTCTTCTTCTCCTCTTTCTTCTCCTTCTTTTCATCTTCATCAACATCTTCATCTTCTTCTTCCTCCTTCTGATTCAACAACACTCAACATTCCATTGTCTTCTATGTCTTCTCTATCCACTCGTGAAGAGGAAGAGGAAGAGGAAGAAAAGGAAGAAGAAGAAGAAGAAGAAGAAGGAGAAAGAGAAGGAGAAAGAGAAAGAGAAAGAGAAAGAGAAAGAGAAAGAGAAAGAGAAAGAGAAAGAGAAAGAGAAAAGGAAGAAGAAGAAGAAGAAGAAGAAGAAGAAGAAGTGAAAGTTAAGAAAGATGTTATTCATAGTGATGCGAAAGATAAAGAGGAAGGGGAAGAAGAAGAAAAAGAAGAAATAGAAAAAACAGAAATAAAAGAAGAAGGAAGAGAAGGAGGAGGAAGAAGAAGAGGAAGAGGAAGAGAAGAGGAAAAAGAAGAAGAAGAAAGAGAAGAAGAAGAAGAAGAAGAAGAAGACGCCATTTTCTTGTCTCATCCATTTGTTCCAGACAACGAAGAAGCACGCAACTCAGCAAGAAGTCTTCATTCTGCTCATCTTTCTTCTTCTTCTTCTTCTTCTTCTTCTTTGTTCTCTTCAAACTCCTTTTCTCCTTCTCCTTCTCCTCCTCCTCTTTCGACTTCCTCCTCTTCCTCCTCTTCCTCCTCTTCCTCCTCTTCCTCCTCTTCCTCCTCTTCCTCCTCTTCCTCCTCTTCCTCCTCTTCCTCCTCTTCCTCCTCTTCCTCCTCTTCCTCCTCTTCCTCCTCTTCCTCTTCTTCTCTCTTATTGTTTTCTCCACCTCTTCCTCCCTTCAATTCTCCTTCTTCTCTTTCTGCTCGAGAAACACAAACTTCTCCTTTTCCTTCAGCAAAACTTGGATATTTCATTAAAACAGCTCAAAACAAAAGGAAAGTTATGAATTTATCAAAAGACAATCAAAAACTTTCTTTTTTTCCTTCATCTGCTTCTTCTTCCTCTTCCTCTTCCTCTTCCTCTTCCTCTTTTCTTATTCCTCTCCATTCTCCTTCTTCTCCTTCTTCTCCTTCTCATACTCATTCTCCTCATTGTTCTCCTCATTCTTCTTCTTCTTCTTCTTCTTCTTCTTCTTCTTCCTCTTCTCTTCACCCTCGTCTTCCTGTGTTTTCTTCTTCTTCTCCTCAACTCGCCCCCTTTTTGCACATCAAACGAAATCAAACAGAAACTTCTGATGAAATTCAATCTGATCGTTTAATAAATCCTTCTTCTTCTTTTAATTCTTCTTCTTCTTCTTCTTCTTCTTCTTCTTTGACATATGCTTCAAATGCTTCAAATACTTCTTCAAGCATATCAAATGTTTCATCATCATCTTCATCTTCATCTTCTTCTTCCTCCTCCTCCTCCTCCTCCTCATTCAATGGTCACAACAACCCATGCTCTGCTTCTTCTTCCTTCTCCAGCTCAAACTCCTTCCTCACCAACACCCCTTCTCATTCCACCTCGTTTTCTGTCAACCCTTCTTCTTCTTCTTCTTCTCCTTCTCCTCGTGAAACTATAAATGTTCAGAAATTATCTTCTTCTTCCTCTTCTTCAACTTCTTCCTCTTATTCCTCTTCTTCCTCTTCCTCTTCCTCTTCCTCTTTTTCTGCTTCTTCTCATCCTTCTACCAAAAAACAAACAACTCCTCAGAATTCGTCTCTTCTGTCTTCTTCTTCTTCTTCTTCTTATTCTCCAACTGTGTTCTCTTCTGCTCTTATCATGGCTTCTGGTTCTTCAAATTCAAATCCTGATTCTAATTCGGCTTGCATTTCTTCATATATCTCGTCAAATCCTTCTTCCTCTTCCTCTTCTTCCTCTTCTTTATTATCTTCTTCTTCTTCTTCTTCTTCTTCTTCTTCTTCTTCTTCCTCTTCCTCTTCTCATAATTCGCTTTCGTCTCATGTTTTGCCAGAGCATTACAATTTGTCGCTTTCTGAGTGTTCCAAAGCAGAAATTTGCGATTGCAACAAGGAGAAAAGCAATTTTGTGGATGAAACAAAAGAAAAAAGAAAGTGAAGATGAATAAATGAATGAATGAATAAATAAATAAATAAAGAGGAGGAAGAATGGAAGATAGAAGATAATGATTCTGAGAATTTGGCAGCTGAATCAAAGAAGATTGAGTCAGTTTAAAAAAGATGTGAAAAAGAAAATATGATGTGAAAAATAGTCTGAAAATGACAATAGAAACAAAAAAGCATCAGCTTTTTCTGATTATTTAATTGCGATATTTATGCTCAAGAATTATAGTCTTTTTCCGCTTTCCATCTAAAAAAGGTGTTTGTTTTTTCATAAAAATGGAATTTTCAGTATATAACATTCGATATCCTTATTTATCGTGGTTGAAGAATGCAAGGGTGCATTTTGAAGAATTTGTTTATTTTGTGAAAAAATGTTGGCAAAAAGCACATTTATTCATCAAAAATAATTTTTAATTTTTTTTGTGTGTTTCTTTGATGAGCTGTTTTCAATTTTGTGTTGTTATTATGTATTTTGAATTTCCTTTTTCACTAAAATTTACATGCAAAATAAAGACGATTTCTCAACAACCAAGTTGGATTTTATCATGTGGATAACCGATTAATATTTGTTGAAAAAAACAAAAGGAAAAGAAAGAAAGAAAGAAAGAGAAAATTCATTTTGATATCGGAATAACCGAAAGAATGTTATTTCTGTTTGAATTTGTCGTTTTTATTTTTTCACTTTCAATGATCATTTTGAATGTCAGCAAATCATAAAAAAGGAAAAGAAAAGAAACAAAACAGACACAGACACTGAAGCAGCGATGATCAATTTATTTCATAAAAATAAACTGGAAGGGTGAATATTGACAGCAGAAAGAAAACACAGAAAAGGAAAACAAAAAATTACGTGATGAAATCAAATGCAAATAGAAATTCCTATTTGCATCGGAATCAATCCACAAAGATAATGAATTGATGTGATGTTTTACGAACTGAATTTGTTTTTTTCAAATTCCTCAATGTTTGACAGACATCGTTGAAGATGAATTGAAAACATCCAATCTCACCAACGGTTGATTGCGGCATACGAAAGAATTTTCTGAGTATTGTTTAAAAAAGAAGCTGTTCTCTTCGATCCAAGGAAACTGAAATTTGATTGAATTTTTTTCTTTTCTCCAGAATCCCATTTTCCCTTTTATATGCTGAGAAATAACCTTGCTGGAGTGTATCTCATGGAAAAGCCGTCTTCCTCCTTCTATTCCAAATCTCAGTTCAACTGAAACGAAAATGGACTTGAATGAACAAATCTTTTAACAGTATCCAATCAAACGAAAATATTTCTTTTGATGATACACTCTCAATGAACTGAAGAATATCCATCATTTTTGTTAGAACTGGACTTCATTGTTTTTCTTCATGGCACAAGATTATTTGGCAATTGGAGCATTGGGGCCTTGATTTTCTTCCTCTCTTCAAACATGTTCTCCATGTTCAAAATCATGTTCTTTTCTTTTCTTTTGTTCAGACGATTTGTGATGATTTTCAGAAATTCATTTCTTTTCATCTTTCGCAACCCAATGATCCATTGACAGATGATCTCAAAATGCAACAATCCGTAAAACATGTCAGACCTTCAAAAATCATCTGTTCTTGTTTTCAAATTCATTCTTCTTCATAAAAAAACAAAATACCTCTTCCAGTTACTCACTATGTTTATTTGCTTCACCTTTTCTCTGTGGTCATGTATTCGCTATTTATTCCATTGGTGAAAAAGATGTGATTCAAAAACTTAAAGATTTTTTTTAATAAATATCATTTTTCAAATAATCTGTTGGTTTGATCAAAAAGAAACAAAAAATTTCCATTTCTGGACTTATACGGCCAATCATTGAGGCTTCTTCGCAATTTCTCTTGCATTTCTTTTTATATAAAAATAACAAAACAATTTGAAAGCGATCATTTTAGTACTGCAAGATAATCAACGATGTTTGTATTTATCTTTCATTTTTTTATTTACAAGGCATTACGTATCATTTTGAATATTTTTAATAACAATCAGAATGAGTTTGTCAGAAGATGATATTTCTGAAGATGATATTTCTGAAGATGATATTTCTGAAGATGATATTTCTGAAGATGATATTTCTGAAGATGATATTTCTGAAGATGATTATTCTGAAGATGATTCTACTGAAGATGAAATTCTTTCTACGTACAGAACAGAACAGTTTTCAAGTTTGCCATTTTATTTGAATTGACCAATTCTGAACAAAATTTTTGTTTTTTTAAATTCTATTTGCAGAATTGTTCCATGAGCTTGAGCATTGCAGAGAAGATGAACAAATGCAGAAAATCGAAGAGATGAATGGATTAATTAATGAAATGACTGAAGGAGATATCGAAACAGTTTTCACAGAAGAACTATTCAATAAAATTCACCAAATGATTGAAGAAAAGACATTGTCGTTGGAAAGTGCAATCTTGCTGTTGAAGAATGTTGGATATTGCAAAGTGCTGAAAAAGTTTTTCTCATATTCTTTTGATTATTCATTGTTGAGTAAAAAAATGCCAGGGATGATAATTGAAGAAGAAAGGAGAATAGAAGACAAGAACGAAAGGCTTTTGGTTGATCTTTGCGAATGTTTTGCTTTGCTAAATTTCTACTTCATTTCGGATGAATATCGTTCAATAATTGTTCCTCCCCTTCTGAAAGCTGCCTCGAAGAAAGAGGGAAACGAGGAGACTCAAAAAGAAGCGGAAATAGCTTTACTGGCTTTTAGTCACATTAGCCAATTTTGCGTATGTTCACTTCTATTTCATTTTTGAAGCTATTTATTTTGTTTTTCTTGTATTTTTATAAGGAAATTAAAAAAGAACTGTATTTGAATGAGATCAAAGCGATCATCAGATATCATCAGGAACATCACAATCTGACACGACTTGCCTATCAGTCTGCTTGGCAGTTTTTGATTTATCGATTAATAAGAGACAAAAGCTTGGAAAGAGTTATTATGAATGAACTGCATTTCGCAAGAGAAGCAAGAAGAGAGCTGGAAGATCTGTCAAAGTGTGTGGATTGGAAGAGAAAAGAAGAA
This sequence comes from Monocercomonoides exilis, assembly GCF_001643675.1. NCBI lineage: Eukaryota > Preaxostyla > Oxymonadida > Polymastigidae > Monocercomonoides > Monocercomonoides exilis. The sequence goes on along the minus strand of NW_027150585.1, from coordinate 873,217 downwards.
AGAGGAAAAGAAGCGAAAGAAGCACTTGTTATCTGGAGATGGCTCCCTGAAATAATAAAACTCATATCCTCGTGCGAATTGTGGAACGAAGAACTTGTTGGACTTTTCTGCAGCATTGTTCAAGTATTTCAAGCATCAAGAGATGATTACCCAGATATAAGCCATGTATGCATTATTTCTTTGAGAAATGCAGCAGAAAAGAGAAATGTGAAAATTGATGACTTGTTGAAAAGCGGAGCTATTGGTCTCTTTTTGGAGGAAATGAAGCAATCAACTTTGGAAGGTAAAATTATGTATGATTGCTTGTATTTCTATTTGAGCATTTCAGAAAGATTGAAAGAAAAGAATAAAGATGAAAAGGAAGAATCGAAAAGAAAGTCGATCAAAAGAAAGATGTTTGAATGGATAGAAGAAGAAGGATACGAAGATATCATGACGAGCTTTCATGCAATTCTTCCTGATTTGGCAGATAAGTCAAAATTTTTGCGGCTGTCAAAATACTCATCAGATTATCTTTGGAGTCGGTGAAGCGAATGTTCAACACATTTCCATTCATTTCATTTCATCTCATCTCATCTCAGAAAAGAAGAAAATTTGAAGAAGAAGAGAAAAATGAGATGAAGAAGAAAGATGAAAGAAAACGAGCATGTGAAAAAACAAACATGAAAAGAAAAGAAGAGAAGAGAGAAGAGAAAAAAATTCGCATTGAATCAACATTTTCTGTTGCACACGAAGAATATTCAACAAAAATTGCGTGTTCTTCATTCATTTCATTCAATCTTCTCATTCTCATCTTCCACTTCGACATCACTCACACACTCTCCCCCACTCATTCAAACATTCACACAGCATCTGTCTTCATTTCAACAATTGTGATCTTCCTTTCTTCTTCTTCTTCTTCTTCTTCTTCTTCTTCTTCTTCTTCTTCTTCATTCGTTTCGACAAAGAAGACGACACACAACTCAGATGAATTGGGGTTGAGTCACTTTCAGATGATGGATGGAATGGAAGTGAAGGGCAATGAAACAAAAATTGGATGAATTTCAATTGAAGATTTCTGAGCAAAAGAGAAAGAAAAACAGAGATAGAATTCAATTGAGATTGACTTGTTTCAGCCAAGCAGTTTTTGAATAAGATTTTCATTTCTTCTTCTTCTTCTTCGTCATCAGATTTATTTCTGTTTTATTTTGCACAAAAGAAGCTGATAACAGGTTTCTTCAACAAACATTTCTTTCTTCGTCTTCTCTTGTTCATTGAAAATATAATCAGAAAGAGAATAAGCAAAGGAGAACAGTGGCTTCAAGAGGAAAAAACTGAACAATTGCATACAAAGCTCAAAATGAATCTTGTTGATGAAGATGGAGTGCAATAATCAATTCAACGAAGATTCTTGATGGAACAAATTGAAAAGAAATGAAATTCTATTTTTCATTTTTCATTTTTCATTTTTCATTTTTCATTTTTCATTTTTCATTTTTCATTTTTCATTTTTTTTTTTTTCATTTTTTTCTTTCTTTTTTCTTTTCTTTTCTTTTTTTTTTTTTGGTGACCGACAGCAACAAAAAATCGCTTGTCGTGTCGCACAGGTCTACTATTTACAAAAACGTTTAGATAAATTTGATAGAAATTTTGAGTTGTGAAAAAGAATAACTCATTTTCAAAAAACAAGGAATAAATAACAAATATCATTGAAGCCATAATGTTTCGATGAACAATGGATGAAATGCGAATAAAAAGTTTTTATTCGAATGATCTGACTTTATTCGAATAAACCCCCTAATAATTGAATGAGAGACAGTTTATTCAAATAAACGTCTGCTTTCTCGAATCAACCATGTAAGATTCGAATTAAAAACAAAAGGATGTTATAATGGAAATATTGCACATGTTTTTGATGTTTTTCATGTGTTATTCTCAGTTTATAAATTATTAAAAATATATGATCAAACATTCTTTCCGTGAAATTTGGAGAAATATTGTTTTATGAAGATTATTAATTAAAATTTTTCGTGATTCATTTATTTATTAGCATTATTTATCACAAAATTTAAGGTTTTTTATTGAATTATAATTTTTGACAACTTTGATCACAACATAAGTTGGAAATTAAAATCCAAATCATTGATTTTTCCTTTTTTTCGTAATAACAAGTTTCAAATGAAAAATGATGTGATATCGCGAGCAGAATGGAGAGGCTTGCCAGGTGCTTCATTACCGAAAATGTCATGTTTTTTATGGAACGAACAATGAACAGTTTTGAATCGAAATCACTGAATTACCTCATTCTCATTGTTCCTGCAGTTGTTCCGCAAAAAACGCTTGCAGTTACCGGGCATCCACCAACAGAGTCTCGCGCATGAGCAGATTCACTGAATCTTTCCATTTTGTGTTTTGTTTGAAAGGAGCGAAACTACAAGAAACGAGATGTTTTCATGAACACTCAAGATTGTGAGCGATTGTTCAAAATACTGGTTGTACATCTCCAAATATGAATACTGCAACATGGATTTCAAGCACTTTTTTTTTTTTTTTGGACAACAACCGATGCTGTCTTACATTTAATATTTTTTTACAAAACAATGCAGAACCGAATCCCTCACAAACCACGTGGAATGAGAATACTTGGAGTATTGCTACACGGCCTCGCATATATCGGATATTTTCTCTTCGATGCCTTTGACGACTTGAGCCGATGACGATTTTTTGGTTGCCACAATTTCTCCGTTGATTTGAACAGAGCGATTTGTTTGTCCTCACATATGAGCGAAATGCAATAATTTATATCATGGATTGAATCTATGAAGCTTTTGCAAGCATTTTTGCAGATTGAGTCTTGATGATTTTTCACTGATCCTTTTGAGTTATTCTCCGTTCCCTCCAAAGAAGCCTTGTTGGATCATCGGAACATGATTTTCGACCAAGCACATTATTGCCCTTCTACAAAGAAATTCTACTTGTTTCTTCACACATCCATTGCTCAATCACCTATTTCATCGGCAGTTGAGAAACTCTACCAAATAAACGATATGAAAAGACAATGAGACGGCCATTAGCCATTCAATCAATGATAAATATTCTTTCCCTTCCATCATTGGTTTTATTTGATTGCTTCTTTTTTAGTAATATAAAGCCGCCTTCAACAACAACTTCATCTTTCTTCTCTGCTTCACTCATAAAATTGATGCTGATGATGATGAAAATGAAATAATTTCTTCGTTGTACGTTCAACCTCATATTAATGACAGGCCAGAAGAAGGAGATCGAAGCAGAGAGATGAATGAGGAGCGTTATTCGCAAATTGTTTTCTTTATTGAGGAGGAGACAGCAAAGCAATTTGGATGAAGAAATGAAGAAAGCGTGAAATATTCATTTGATATTTGCAATGGAAAGGGGAAAATGGATGAAGAGACTATCAAATTGATGTTGTTTAAAGGTTTGTTTGTTTGTATGATTGATTCATTTAATTATTTATCTTTTTTTTACAAAGGGAAGAACTGAATTCTTTAAGGAAATAACAGGACTTGGCAACTGAGGTGCCATGGAGAATGAACAGATTGGGAGGCACTGGAGAAAGGAAAAGGAAGGCTCAAAGAGCAGCAAGGGAAATGAAAGAATGAATGAAGAACAATGAGAACAATTCGATCATTAAAAGGAAGAAACAGAAAGGCGAATGGAAATGAGTGCATTTGTCGATCGGTTTAATTTCTTCGGTGCAATTTCATCCACATTCTTTTACACACAGCACTGGCAAATGTGAGCTGTGAGAGAGGACTGGATGAATGGAAGAAGAGGGGAAGAGGGAAGAGGGAAGGAGGAAAGGGAAATGAATGAGAATTGTTTTGGAGAAGGAGCAGAGGAACTGAATTGATAAGAACGTGATAGAAGTTTGCCAATAGATTGCGGAGTGGCTGAAGGAGATGATCGATAGAAGGCGCATTTTCATTAACATTAACACTGAAATCGATATCAGCAGGGCTGCTGGCAAGCAATTTCATTGTAAGTGACGAAGGAGAAGAAGAAGAAGAGGAGGAGGAGGAAGATAATGATGATGAAATAGAACAAGGAGGAGGAGAAGAAGAAGAGCAGGCCGTTGTGCTCAGTGTTGTCTTCTTGTCTTCAATTATGTTCTCTATCTTTCCTGAAGTTTTCAAGCGGAACGATTGTTGAATGGAAAGTTAACTTAGCTGATTCGATGGGAAAGGAAACCATTTTGAATCGATTTTGTTGCTGACAAGTGATTATTGATGAAGAGCGAAACGTGTTTGACGATGCTCATCTTGTGAAATGCAGCAGTGATATTCAATTCAGCACTTCAATTTTTAATGTTGCCATTTCTGTTTACTGCTTTATTTTTGTCAAAGATATTTTTGTCCTTTATGGAAGCACATGCACTTTTGAATACAAATTTAAACCAGTTGTTCGTCATATGTTTTGATCTATCAATGAGTAATATTTTCTTTAGAAATCCTTTGCTAATAGTATTAAACTCTTTTTCACAATTCAATAAATTTTATTTTTCCGTTCACTCTTCTATTTTCAAAGAATTTCAACAAAATATAACATGAAATGAATGTTAATTGTTATTATAAGGTTCAATCCACATTTAAAAACATATGTGAAACATCAAGAAACTTTATTTTTTTCTAACTTTTTGATCGAATATCCCTCAATAATAAATAACTCAAATAAAGGGCTCAGTTCTCAAATAAACCGTGTTTATTCGAATAAACTGCCTGTATTTGAAATAAAAGCTTCTTATTCAAATAAACTTTCTTTATTCAAATAAAAAAGTCTTATTCAAATTTCATCCAATTATTGTAAACAATTTATTCCTTTCTTTCAACTTTTGTCAAATTTTCAAGAAAAAAAACTTTTCTTTTTTATAAATCAGTCTACGCAATTTAAACTGATTCATCAAAGTGCGAAAGGTGCTATTCAAGTGTTAGCAAATCCAGTGCTAAATTCTTTTTGTCCCCTTCATTTTTTCATATTTATTATAATTATTTTTTCAATCAAAGTTTCGCAATTTTAATAAAAATCATTTTGAATGCGATCATTTGCGAAATATCACTGCAAACAACAATATTCGTTTGTAATGAAAACATTTATTTCATAAGTTATAAAATTTCCAACAGAAATTCCAGAAAAAATATTCTAATAAATTCACATTTCCTGATTTAATGAGCAGAAGAAGATATTCGCTTGATGAATGCAGAGGCGTAAGAAGTGACGGGATGTGGGTTCTGCATGCGAACAGGAATGGAAGGAGGAGAAGTCATATACGAACTTTGGGAAGAGTAAGTACTCGACAAACAATTCAGCGAATCTTCTTTTAAAACAGAGTGAGATTGACTGAGATGGAGAGAATTTGGAGGAGGTGTTATATTTTCTGATGTCAAACACGAATTTCGCATTCTTTGCGGAGAAACAAGAGCAGAAGCTGAGGCAGAAGAAGAACGCGAGGAAGAAAGCCGAGAACTCAAAGATGCATTCAACAGGCTGTCAATTGCTTGACGATCATTTGCTTTCCCAATTGTTTCTGTTGTCAAATTGCTTTTCTTCTCCAACATTTCTCTCAACGTGCCCAGCTGCCTTATCTTCTTTGGCACAAATTTTCTGAAACTCGATTTTGTTCGATTGGCATTTTTGCTTGTTTTTTCGGCTTCGTTGGGCTTTTGAACATCTTTTGCAATTTTGGGGGAAAGAGCTTTTCTTTGTTTGTTTTGGTTTCTTTCAGCATCAACTGGATGCAAATGAACATTCATTTCTTTTTTTGCATCCGATTCTGTTTGAGAAGGAGCAGAAAGATGGATAAACTTCTTGTTTGCAGCCGAAAGTGCTGTTTTCTTTGGAGTTGCTGTTGACTTATGTTGCTTTGAAGTCTGCTTTGTCATCTTTTTCTCCTCTCTCAATTCCTTCTTCAATGATTCTGCTTCTGCAGCTTCTGCCTCCGAAACTTGCTCCGATGGGTAAACATTACTCAACATTTCGTTTTCTTTTCCTTTTTTTGCAAAACTTCTTTTCGCTTCTTCTTTTTCTGCTTCAGAATCTTTCTGTTTCGCATCTTTTTCTTCTTCAGCAACTGATTCTTGTCTGCTCAAGAAATCTATTTCTTTTCTTTCATCTTCTTTTTCATTCGTCTTTCCTATGCCACCTTCAAAAGAATCTGATGTAATTTTCTCATTCTCTTTCTTCACTTGCTCCTTTTCCTTCTCTTTTTCATTATCCTTCTCTTTTTCTTTTTCTGTCTTCTTCTCTTTCTGAAAGAACACCGAAAACATTGCTGGCTTCTGCTTCAATTGCCTGCTGGCCGGATTGGCTGAACAGTTCCACCTTGGCTTGTTTTCGGTTGTTTCTTTCTGTTTAATTTGTGATTTTTGCTCATTTTGTGCTGATTTTGCTCTGTTTTTTGGCTGAATTCTCGATGGAGCAGTTGCCAATGCCACAGACGATGATGCCTTTGTTGATTGCTTTCTTTGCGATACTTTTGGCTTTGATTGGATTTTGGTCCGTTTATCATTCAGCTTTTGTGATGATTTTGCTGATTGCAGAGAAGAAGAAACTGAAGAAGAAGAAGTTGATGATGACGACGATGTTGAAGGATTTCTGGCTTTATCAGAATTGTTTGATTTCGCTTGTTCGAAAATCTTTGAGGAAGGCGAGAGACGAGTTGAATTAACTTTCACTTGGCCATTTGAATGCCTTGAATGAATGCTCAAATCTTGTTTGGCTTTTGCTGCTTTTGCATTCTCTTCCTTTCGAATCTCATTCTTCAGTCCGTTGGTGTTGATTTTCTTTCTTTTTTTCTGGACCAAAGAAGTTTTCCTTTCCAAACTCTTCATATCCTCCATATCCTCCTTCCTTTTCTCCTCTTTCGCTTTCGCTTTCTCTTTCTCTTTCCCCTTTTCTTTTTCCTCCTCATTCTTCCTCTTCCTCCTCCTCTTCTTCCTTTCCATCGACTCTTTCACAGAAAGCGAAAAAGAGGTCGAATCATCCAGCGAATCATCCAGCGAACTGAATGAGGCTGATGTGTTTGTCCAGAAGAGGTCCGTTGCTTGTTCTCTTTCTCTTTCTCCTTCTCCTTCCCTCTCTGTTGGTTCCATTTCCTCTTCTGCTTTAACTTTTTCGTCTTCTTCTCTTTCTTCTTCTTGTTCTTCTTCCTCACCTTCCTCTTCCTCTTCCTCTTCCTCTTCCTCTTCCTCAACCTCTTCCTCTTCCTCAACCTCTTCCTCTTCCTCTTCTTTGCTGCTTATTTTTCTCTTTTCCTGTGTTAACAAATCCTTTCTGACTGCTTCCTCTTCAAATATTCCTGATTCATTGCACGCTTCCCATGCTTCTTCTCCTTCTTCCTCGTCTTCGAAAAGAAACTGATCATTTTCCTTCACATGTGATTCTTCAATATCTTTGCCCTCTTTTGAATCGTCTGCCTTTATCTCACCCTTTTCTTCTTCGAATTTTTCTTCTTCTTCTTTTTCTTCTTCCTCTTCCTCCTCTTCCTCTTCCTCTTCCTCTCCGTCCACTTCATCTGAAACTTCATCATCCATTTCAGCTTCTCTGTCGTTTTTGAATTCATTTTGCTGCTCAAAAATAGATCTTCTATTGCTCTTATTCAACATTCTTTGCTGATGACTGCAGATTTCTTCGGCATTTCCATCAAATTCTTCTTTTTCCTCCTTCTCTCCGTCCTCCTCCTCTTCATTATCTCCTTCTCCTTCTCCTTCTCCTTCTCCTTCTCCTTCTCCTTCTCCTTCTCCTTCTCCTTCTCTTCCTCCTTTTTTTCCTCCTCTTTCATCCATTTCTGTCATTTCTTCTTCATTTCTTGCTTTTGAGTCAACGTTATTCGTATTAATGTATTCAATCTTCATTTCTTCTTCTTCTCTTTCTTCTCTAACATCACTCAAGTTGCTTTCACTGTCACTAACATCCATTATTGATTTTTCTTCTTTTTCTTCTTCTTCTTTTTCAATTGAATTGGTATTTTCATCTCCTTTTCCTTTTGCAATTTTCTCTTTATTCTCTTTATTCTCTTTATTTCTCCGCTCTTCTTTTTCTCCTTCTGTTTCTCTTCGATTCTCCTCTTCTTTCTTTTTCTCCTCTTCTTCGATCTCCTCTTTTCTGTCTGTTTTTCCTTCGATTTCTGAAAATATTTCCTTTTCTCTTTTGTTCTCTTCATCGTTGGCTTCTCCTTCATTCTTTTTCTGAGCCTTGCGAATATTCCCAATGAGCTCCTTCATTTTCCTCTCATTTTCTGCTTTTGTCTCCTTTTGGACATCGTGAGAAAGTCCGTCTTTTGCAAAAATTTCTGAAAATATTCCTTTTTCACTAAATTTCGAGTGTTTCAATAATTTTGTGCGTTTTGGTGTTTTCATTGCACTTGAATCAAATCCTTCATCATCATCTTCTTCTTCTTCCTCTTCTTCAACTTTAACTTCTTTCTCTACACTCTTCTTCTTCTCCTTCCTCTGTGTTGCATGCGAGAAAATAAAAATCGGAGAAAGAGGCGAATTTCCGACACCTGCAGTGAAAAATGAGTGTTTGCGTTCCTCTTCTTTTTCTGCGACAGATTCTTCGATATCTTCCCTTCCATTTTTTACAGATTTTTCTTCTTCCTCGTCTTCCTCGTCTTCCTCGTCTTCCTCGTATTCTTCCTCTTCCTCTTCTTTCTCTTTCTCTTTTAAATACTTGAAAGAATTGGTACAAGAATTATTTTGTTTGAATGACGTTGCAGGAGAAGAAGACGGTGAAGAAGAAAAAGAAGATGGCGAAGAAGAAGAAGAAGCAGAAGCAGAAAGAAAATAAGGAGAAGGCGGTGATGGCGGAGGAGGCAGCTGGGAAAAGGCATCCGAAGAGCAGCTCTTGTTCAGACGCATGTGAAACGATTGCAGGCGCAATGGAGGAGGTGAAGGAAGGCGTGAAGACTTGGTGTAATAAGTCGAAGAAGGCGAAGAGGGAAGAGGAGGAAGGATTCCTGAAGGAAAATTGAAGGAAGAAGAAGAAGACGAAGAGGAAAAAGAGGGAGAAGAAGAGGAAGAAGAAGCATTTGCAGTTGTGGAAATTCTATCCTCTTCAGAGTGGCTAAATGAGGAAAGGTTTGATGAATGAGACGTAAGATGTAGCTTGGCTGTTGCATGAACTACTGGTGAATGAAGAAGGTCCGTCAACGGCATTGCAGTGTAAAGAGAAGGCGCTTGCAGCTTCGAATGGCTTTTGGTATTTGATGATTGATTTTCACTTTGAAACAATTCCAAACTCTTATTTTGAATTTTTGATTCAGAAATCTTGACATCGCATTGTTGGGCTGAATCAATCGAAGACGATTCGAAAAAAGATTCTCTGTGAAACTTTTCAAAGCTCGAATATGGAGGTTTTTGTGCAGGGTGAGTCGGTGTGGAAATTCCCATGTCACGACTCTTTTTCAAGATAGAATGTATCTTTCTTATCAAATTAAGCGTTGATTTTCCTTTTCCACATGTTGGTTGGCAAGGCCAAAGACTGTCATTTTTTTGTATACACTCTTCGTCACGCTTTTTTCGTTGGCGCTCTTTCGAAGAAGTCGAAAAATTGTTTCCTTGTTTATTTTTGTCTTCATATCGCTTTAAATAGCAAATAAAATTTGTTAAAGGGCAATTTGTTGCAATGCAGAAGCAAGGACTTTCTGTTGAACCTGCGTTTGAAGTCTCACTTTTCAATTCAAATGAAGTTGAATGCAACTTTGCATATTCAAAAGATTCATTAAGTTGCTCTGTATGATTTTTTTGAAATGAAAGGAGATCCGCAATTTTCCCATGCAAGTCATTTTTCAATTTGTCGAAGGTCAAAGAACATTGATCTTCATCGAACAATGAAAATTTGTTGATAATTTAAAAATTTCCAAACCCTCGCTTCGTGAATTTATTTCATTGCTATAATGGATATATGCAGTCATATAACCTTTTTTAAAATTGTGTCAACTTTATTAAACTCAAACTTGTTCAAAATAAAACAAAAAATAAAAATTCAAAAAGAAAAGAAATAAAATACAGCATTATTGATCAGAAAATCGGTTTTTTCTTTTTTTCAATGTCTCGGAATATAGGAGAGAGTGAAGAAGAAAGAGAAGCATCCATTAAAAAAACAAAAGATTTTTCCAAAACTCTCTGGGGTAGAGTGTGCTGTTTTGTTTTCATGAAGATGAAAATAAACAATCTTTTTGGATGAAGTATAACTCTGGATTTATTGATGATACCAGTGATTGGAAATCAACTACAAAGGATACATATACTGCAGAACAATTTACTATTTTGCATGATCCTGATGCTGAAGATCCAACGCATCACAAAAAGAAAAGTGAAGAAAAGGTGTTTTTGCTGTGTTAATTTGTTAAACATAAGTATATTTTGGCTTTGTTCATTTTCGTTTTTCTTAGTCATATATGGAAGCTTCTGTATGCGTTTCATAATGATTTTACAAAGAAATACTTGATATTAATTATTTTATTTTAATCAATAGATACGCCAAAGAAATATGATGAATTTAAAGCCCACTGGAAATGCAAAACAGTAATGTATTACAATTTTCGTGCTTTCTATTGTTGTTTTAAATGCATTCATTTCACATTTCTTTCTTTCTTTTTATGGAAAAATGTCAATTTTTTCAAATTAAAAACAAAACAATTCAATGGTTTGCTTTCAATTTTGTGAAATGACAACTAAAAAAAAATAAAAATAAAAATAAAAATTATTAAATAAATATTTTTGAATTTCATTGTTCAATTCGTTTCATTTCCTTAAAAATTCACGAAATAATCAGAAAAGTCCAATGACAATTTGTAATAATATTGTCTGCGAAGAAAATCAAATACTTTGTGAAATCCTACTATAATATCTTCATATCCTTCTTCTTCCATCTTTTCAAATATCTTTCTTTTCAACTCTTTTCTTTTCGCTTCTTCCTTTTCCTCATCCTCCTTTTCATTCAATCTTTCTGAAATTTTCGAAAAGAAATACAAGCAATCAGTTATCATTTTATAATCAAAAGTTGATTGATTCATTTTCTCCAAAAATACATCTATGACACCATTCTTCTGTAAAACATCAATCTCCACATCTCGCTTTTCTGCTGCAATTCCTAAAGAAATAATGCATGCATGGCTTATATCTGGGTAAATATCTCTTGATGCGTGAAATACTTGACAAATGCTTCTGATAAGCCCAGAGCATTCTTCGTTCCACAATGTGCACAAGTAAATGTATTTTTTTATTTCAGGGAGCCATCTCCTGATAACAAGTGCTTCTTCCGTTTCTTTTCTTCTTTCTTCTTTTCTCTTCCAATTCACACTCTTTGACAGATCTTCCAGTTCTCTTCTTGCTTCTCTCGCAAAATGCAGGTCATTCACAATTATGTCTTCCAAGCTTTCGTCGTTGTAAAATCTTTTTATCAAAAACCTCCAAGCAGACTGATAGGCAAGGCGTGTCAGATTCTGATTATCCTGGTGATATTTGATGACTTCTGTTATCCCATTCAAATACAGTTCTTTTTCTAATAACTAATAAAAGATAAGAAAAAAAAACAATCAATATATAAATAAACACACATCCCATTGTTTAATGTTGCTTAACGCCAATAAAGCCATTTTCACTTCTTTTTGAGTCTCCTCATTTCCCTCTTTCTTCGAGGCAGCTTTCAGAAGGCACGGCACAATTATTGAAAGCAATTCACATGAAAACTGGTAGATTAGCAAAGCATAACATTCACAAAGATCAGTCAGAAACTTTTCATTCTTTTCTTCTTTCTTCTTCTCATTTTCATCAATTATCATCTCTTTCATCCTTTCGCTCAATAATGTATAATCAAAATCATAGCATGACAAGCATTTCAATTCATTGCAGTATCCAACATGCTTCAACAGCAAGATTGTGTTTCCCCATGATAATGTCTTTTCTTCAATCATTTTTGACATTTTATTGTATAGATCTTTTGCGAAAATCGATTCAAATTCTTCTTCATCCATTTCATCAACTATTTCATTCATTTCTTCAATTTTCTGTTTCTGTTCATCTTCTCTGCGACCTTCCAGTTCGCAAAACAATTCTGCAATAGAATTTAAAAAAACAAAAATTATGTTCAGAATTGGTCAATTCAAATAAAATGGCAAACTTGAAAACTGTTCTGTTCTGGCCGTAGTCGGAATTTCATCTTCAGAACAATCATCTTCTGAATTATTTTCTTCTGATTTATTATCTTCAGGATTATCATCATCTGGCAAACTCATTCTGTTTGTTATAAAAAATATTCAAAAAGAGGGCAAAGCTTGGTAAATAACAAAATGAAAGATAAATACACACATCGTTGATTATCTTGCAGTACTAAAATGATCGCAATACAAACAGTTAAATTTTTGTAATATAAAATGAAGTGCAAAAGAAATTGAGAAGAAGCCACAAAGATTGGCTGTTCGATTCCAGAAATGGTAATTTTTTGTTTCTTTTTGATCATAACCAACAGATTATTTGAAGAATGATATTTATGGGGCGAAATTTTCTTTTTCCAAATTTTGTTCCACCCGTCATTTAGATAAAAATTTCAACGTTTAATTAAATAATTCAATTAATTGTTTTCGAAATTTTTATTTTTATAAAAATAATAATTATAAACATTTATTTACCTGGGAAACTGATTCTGGACCCAAGTCCTTCAAGTTTCTCAATTATAAAAAAAAGAATGAAGAAACTGGATGGAATCAGTCTAGTCCTCAGCCGAAGGTTATTCGGTTTCATTGGATAAGCATTAACAAATATTTGTTATTTCTTAATTAATAAAACTTAGATGTATTTATTAATTTGTTAGTTTGTTACACCAAAAATAATTCAAAATCGAAAAAGAATAATTCAATTTCGTAATTAATATTTCAATTTCGAAAATTAATAATTCGAATTCGGAATTAATATTTCAATTTCGAAAAAAAACAATTCAAATTCGGAATTAATAATTCGAATTCGAAAAAAAATAATTCGATTTCGGAATTAATAATTCGAATTCGAAAATGATTATTTCAATTTCGAAATTCATTATTAACTGTAATTTTTTATTTTTTCTCGAGAATGGATTTCAGAAAAGTTTAAGTTATTTTTTAACCAATCAAATTTTATTACTCATAGAAAACTGTTTTTTTATTGCAACAATCAATAAATAAATTTTTCAAAAATTTTTTTTTCATTTTCGAAAATCATCACTCAAATAACTATAATTTCATAAAAATTCATTCCATTGAATAACAAAATAAAAATTGAAAAAATTTAATCACGATTATTGTATTATTTTTTCACAATAATGTGATTGTTTCATTGGCAAAATTTTGAATAATATCGGTTTTAAACATGAAAATGCATTTCTTTCCTTTTCAAATAAACTTCAATCAATAAATCTTCATCCAAAAAGAAAGAATATTTTTAAATAAAAATGCATCATTTTACAAATATTGATAAACAAAATTTGCTGATGAGATAAAAATTTAAAGAATTTATAACAACAAACACAAGTTATTCATTCCACAAATCAAAAAAATTCACGTTTCGAAATTGAATTATTTTTTTTCGAATTTGAATTATTTTTGGTGCAAATTTTTAAAAAAATAATAATAAACAAAATTTTTCAATAAAATTGAAATTGAATACAAAATAATTTAATAGTTTGTTTATTACAAAAATTATTATCAATCACTTTCTATAGTCAAAAAAAAAAAACGTCCCTTCAAACTTGTTTTTTCAATTGGGTGATTTTTTTTGATATCATATAAAAAGATCAAAAATCGAAAAAATAAATACTATTGTGGTATTACTGATCAAAAAATCAAATTGATTTTTCTTCAGCATTTAGCTAAAATATCTGTAATATATATTTGTTTTATTGTTATATAAAAAAAACATACATTTTTGAGGTTTTTGTGGAAAAGAATTTTTTTGATCAAAGAAAAATAATGTGAAAAATAAAAAATAAAACTGTTGGATAAAAATATCAAGTTTCTCAACTTGCTAAAACTATCCTAATAAATAAAAAATACTTTGAAAAACACAATTGAAGAAGTTTGCTATAAATTTGTTTCAATTAAAAATTATTTAACTTCAAACTTTTGAAACCAATTTGTTTTCTTGACTTTATCTATTTCTTCGACGGAAATATCATCACAATATATCAGTCCTTTCTTTTCGATTCAGTTTCTTCATCAAACGTTGAATGAAATACAATGAAATCGATAATCAATGAATAAAACTTATTCGAACTAGTCTTTTTACTCTTTATTCTTCTCATCACTTGTCCTTCCCTCTTCCTTCTCCATCCTCTCTCATCTTCCTTCCATTTCCACTCCGCTTCTTGAAAATTCTCCCTTCGAAAATACCTGTGGTGTTGTTGGCTTCCTCTCCGGTTCTTTCTGCGTCATTCTTCTCGTTGAATTCCTCAATAACTACAATTGCTTGTGAAACTCTTCTGGAAACAAATTTTCCTTTACACAAAGTTCATTGGCCGCTGTGTGAGCGACGAGGTGAGCAAAGGAGGAGGATGAAGAAGAAGAGGTTGATCCATAATTCGAGTGGGAAGAAGAAGAAGAAGAAGAAGAAGAAGAAAAATAAAAAGAAGATGATGATGAAGAAGAAGAAATTAAAATAAAAATTAAAATTAAAAAATGAAGAAGAATGAGAAGAAGAAAATGACGACGATGACGATGATGAAGACGAAGGATGAAGTGATTGATTAGAATGTTTGTCTCTCACAGCACAGTTTTCTTTCTTTTCTCTTTCTCTTTCTTCCATTCTTCCTTCTTCTCTTCCTTCTTCTCTTCCCTCTCTCTCTCCCTTCCAATGCGTTCTCCACCACCTATTTTATCCTCCTCTCTTTCTCTTCTCTCAAAAAATACCTCTCGCAAAACGGTTTCACATCCTCTTCCAAACAGTCCCCTTCAAAAACACGAAAAGAAGCTGGACCGCTCGGAAGCGAAACACTCACTTTAAAGAGAAGTTCTGCTTTTGCTTCTTCTTTTTCTTTTTCTTTTTCTTCCTCTTCCTCTTCCTCTTCCGATCCCTCTTCTTCTTCTTCTTCTTCTTCTTCTTCTTCTTTATCCTCCCACCAAACCCATCTCTTCTATCAGCTCCATTCACAACAAGTCCAATGAAGAAATCAACTTCTTTTTGTTTTGGAAGAAAAGAATGACAAAAGATGGAATGCCTTATTTGTTCCCAGAAGATTGGAAAAGATTGGTTGATGGTGTGTTGGCTTAGAAGATAATGTTTTAATGTTTTCTTTTTTCTATTTTTTCTTTATTTCTTTATGTCTTTTTTTCGTTTTCTTTTTCTTCTCTCTTTCAATCCAATCTGTCCCTTTGTAAATAATCGGATGAAACGTCAATTCTTTCTCGTTTTCCTTCGTCTTTTTCGCTTCTTCGGCTGCTAACCATTCCGCTTGTGTGTTTATATCGTGAAAATACAGTTGGAGAATTAGCGGCGACGGAGAAATTTCTTTTTCATTTTGGGTTTCCCACTTCTTTTTCATTTCTTCTTTCTTTTTGTCTTTCTTTTCATCATTTTTATTTTTATTTTTATTTTCTCCTTTTTAATTCCCTTTTTCGCCTTGTTTTTTCGAATTATTTTTGCCAGCAAAATAAAACCCAACAACATCATCTTCTTCTTCTTCTTTTCTCAAAGCCAACATTTTTGTCAATTGCTTCTTCTCTTCGATTTCTTTCAGTCTTCGCTGAGTGAAAAGAGAAGTTAGCTTCAAAAGCAAAAGTTCATCTTGATAGTCTTCATCTGTATTTTCTTCTTCTTCTTTTCTTCTTTCTTCTTCTTCTTGTTTTCCTTCCCTTTCTTCCCTTTCCTCCTTTTTCTCCTTCTTTTCCTTTTTTCACTACCAAATCCTTCCTCTCCTTATTCTTCCTCTCCTTCTCTTTTTCATTCTCTCTCTTCTCCTTCTCTTTCTTCTTCTCTATCCATTTTATCATTTCTTCTTCGTCTCATATTCTCTTTCTTTCTGCTAATTCTTCCGATTTGTCGTTTCAAATCACATTTTTTCTTTCTTCTTCTTTTCTCTTCTTTTCCTCTTTTTCTTTTTCTCTTTTCCCCCACAAAATTGCCATTTCGACTACTCTTTTCTGTTTGTCTTCGGTTCAACGCTGAAAAACAGCTGGAATTTCATTTGGTTGATTGGAAGAAGAAGAAGAAGAGGAAGAAGAATTTAAATGAGAAGAAGAAGAGAAAGAGGAAGAAGAAGAATAAGTTCCATATATTCCCAATGACAATGATACAGGTGAAGGATGAATACCTGAACGAGGAATCTTGAACAGTTTGGATTGATTTGCCTGTATCTAATTGGCTGTTGGAAGAGGAGGATTGATTGGCGTCACTTGTGGAAGTGGATGATGATTTTGAGGAATTTCTTCTTTGTTAGCAAATGAATCAGGTGAAGAAGAAGAGAAAGAAATGATGAATTGATGAAAAAACTTGAATAAAAGAAAAAATAAAAACATGATTAAGTAGTTGAAGCAAAAAAGGATGGTGATGAAGTTGGAAACGAAGAAGTTGAGAATGAAGATGATGCGTTAGCAGATGAAAATGTTGAGAGAGTGAATTGTATTCCGATATTTGTTGCTGCATCATTCTTCGATTTTTGATTTCAGGCAGAAAATCTGAGCCAAGAGTGGTTTGAATCGTTACAGGCTTATTCTTCTCATTTGTTGTTTTCTTCTTTTCTTTTGCTCCTCTTTCTTTCTGAGCCTTTTTAATGTGTTTGTCAAATCCATCTTCTTCTTCCTCTTCTTCCCCTTCATTTTTCTCATTATCGATGCATTTATCTGTCAGACACAACGATCCCTTTTCGTCTTTATCACTCACAAACTCATTTTCACTCCTCTTCTCATCCTTCTTCTCTCCCTTCCCTTCCTTCACTTCCTTCTCGCCACAACGCACACGAATCCCCTAGCTAGCCACATACGCTGCATAGTTCAGAAGGATACTCTGTGGCTCAAACACATCCCTCGTCGCTGACGCGCTGATGCTTGCAAACACACCAGCATTGCCCAATCTGCTCTTCCGGAGAATCATAAAAGAGATATGCAGCGAAACTGAAGAAATAGATGAATGAGAGTGAGAGGAAGAGATTTGGCCGGATGCTCAAATGGACTTTAGTGTGAGTGAAGAGGAGTATGTAGCAGGAGATAAATGAGCGAGTGGCTCTGGAGAAGTTCCAACAAGAACAGAAGGGGCAGACAATTGTGTGTGTGGCAAGGGAGAAAAAGGATGAGTGGAAACTGACGAGGAGGCTGTGATGTTTTGAGTATGCAACTGGGAAGATGAGAATGTGCTGTCAAACGAGTAAAATGTCTGGTACTGTTCATCATCATTTTCATCACCTCCTTCTTCTTTTCCTCTGTCCCTCCTCCTCCTTTCTGTCGCTGCCTGTGCAAGCCTTGTGTCGAAAGCGTCAATTTGCGATGTGCAAAACTCGTCTTTCCGTTTCGTCTTCGTCTTCGCCTTAGGCTCTTCCTTCTGATTTCCTTCCTTCTGCTCTGCGCTCAATTTGCTTCTGAAATCCACCTTCATTGCTTCTTCCATTTGAACTCTCACTCTCCTTTCTCTTCGCTTCTTGGCGATGTCATAAAGCAAGCGGATGAACGCAATGTGCCTTGAAGCTCCTTCCATCTCCCACTGCCATTTCTCATTCGATGTCCATTCACTCCTTTCATCTCATTCTGTACAGCTTGCGAATTGATGCTATTCGAATCGCTGAAGCAGAGCTGAATGTTCCTCTTCGGAAGAAGAAAATAGTTCAAAAGCACATTTCGTTATCTCACAGAAGGCTTATACAGCGACGAAGATACTGTAGAGAGGAAGAATAGTTATTGAGATTTCATTTTGGAAGGCAAACTGGTGATGCTGATTGAACAGCTTACAAACATCTGAAGGTTGAATGTGATGCAACACAAAGTGAAAAGAGGAACCAAAAAAGAAGGTCAAGAAGGTGAAGAATTTGGAGAAGGTGAAGAAGAAGGAAATTACGAGGAAGATGAGAAATAAGGTGAAGAAGATGAGATGATGATGAAAATAAATATTTATGGTGATTGAGAAATCCATTTATATTCCAATAAATTTAGTGAAGAAGTTGATATGTTTCATGTGATGTTGGCGATTGATGCAATGCCGTATAAAACAAGTCAACTTCACAAGGAAACAATAATCCAAATTGAAGAATTTCTGGCTTTTGTTCTGTTATTTATCAATAAAGTTGAATTTCTTCAAAGCCAATTCACTTTCTTTTTGCAATTTCCTCTCCATTCCTCTCAAAAATAGAAAATGATAATATTTCTCAATTTCTTTTCCTTTCCATTCACCTCTTCCATTCAGCCCTCAATATTCTCAGAAAATATCAAACCCCTCCTTTTCTTCATCTTTCCCATTCTCTTCCAAAATACATTCTTCTCCTCTCAAAAATTACCTCTCTTCCATTAGAACATTTCGAAATATTCTTCTTCTTTCAAGCTTTTGCCCTCTTTTCTTTCTCTTCAAAATCCATTTCTCCAATCAACAATAATCACCTTCTTCATCATCCCCAGCCACTTCTCTATATATTGACTATATAATCTTCCCCAAATCTAGACCCACTCTTCCCCATCTTTTTGTCTCAGAATTTCTTCCATTCAAAAATCTCTCTCGAAACATTAACATTCCATAAAACTCTCAACTCCCATCCCCTGCCACAAAAAATATTCTTCCATCTCTTCTCTGCCCCATATCAATCCTGTGCCTGGTGTTGATGAGATAAACATCAAATACTGCTTTGGGTATTTGAGAATATTATTAAAGGAGAAGATCATGACAAAAACAGAAAAAACACCTCTGGACAGCCACCACAATGTGTACGGGCTGAGAAGACCCTCCAGTGAGATATTCAATGTATTTTGTGGAGATGCATTCAGTGCTGTATTCAACCATTCTGAGGCTGAAATGGAGAGATTGATTTTTTGAATGATGATGGCTGTGGAGATGTGCATTCTGGCAAAATAAAGATGAAGGGAAGTTTGGTATTTAATTTTTTTTTTTTTATATGAATATTTGCCTTTTGAATGTTTTTGTGTTTCTTTCAGGGCAGGAGGTGGAAAAGAATGTAAATGAATAAAAGCGGGATATCTCGTTGTCCAGGGTGGCTATGGAGTTGGGAGAGCGAATCCATATGGAAAGTACCCAGGGTGAAGTGATTGGGAAGGGAATTGGCGTTGACATTTTCGTATGAATCTGATTGGATTTGAATTGAGAAAGGTGAGATTTGAATAGAATGCATAAATCTCACTTTTTGCAGAAGAGTGAAATAGAGGCATTTGAAGCTGATATGACTTCAAGAAAGGACTGTTTGCGAATCAGATGATGAAACGCTGAAAATTGAATGTTTTCATTAAATATTTATCGATTTCAACTAATCTTATTTTATATTTTTTCAATAATATTATTTAACTGTTTTTAACTTAGAATATTGATTTTCATCGTTATTGTGATTATTGTTATCATATTTTTAAAACCAGAAAACTTTTTATTTTTTCTGTTCATTGAAGTTTCGATTATTTTTTGGAAAAAGTTTATATTTTTTATCAAATATGAAGCAAAAACAAATTAAAAACAAATTGAAATAAACAAATAATAAATAATAAATATATATTAAACTTTATTTTTATGTAATTTCAAATAAAAAATCTCGTATCAATCCCACCCTTAATGAAAAAATTTTTTGATCAAACGTCGGAATTTTTGATGATATCAAAAAAAATCACCCAATTATACAGTGAAAATTTAGCTAAAAAAATATTTTAATTTAAAAAAGAATTATCAATTGAATCGTTAAAAGAATAATTATCAAAAAATGTATCACAAAATGAATTTTCAGAATTTGAATTACACACCTGTGACACACCTGTTTCACTTGTCAAGCTATTTGAATCGAAAAAATTGTTCGAATTATTAAAAATATTATTATTCAAATTTGAAAAATCTTTTTCTTTATGTAAATTAAAAAATTTCATTATATTTACAATAACTTTCTTCACACCTTTTCCAAATTTTCCTTTTTCTGATATAAAAATATCATTTTTTTTATAATCTTTTCTTCAAAAAAATTTTTCTTTTTATTTGTTTCTAACTTTTTCATAATTTCATATTCTATTTCAAACACACCTGAGCTATTTTCGCAGCTGATTGATGAAACGAGAAGTTTCACTGAATTATTTTAAAAAAACAAATAATTTTTAATCCCTTTTATTTTCATTTTATTCCAGTTTGTTTCTTTTAATTCTTTGTGACTAAAAAAATAAATAAATAAATGGGACGAAATTTTTCGCTTTAAGAATTTTGTTCCATTTAACTTTGACAAATATTTTTCACAAAATTAGAATTTTTCTGTGTTTTTTAGACATGGAAATGAAAGACATATTATGATAAGATTGGATAAAAAGTTTGGAACAAATCGTTGTTTTTTTCATAAATGAAAGAATTGTACCCCAAATAAATAAATAAATAAATTCAAACCTTAAAAAATAATGCCTCGTTTCATTATTCTTTTTTTCCTGATTTTGAGAAGAAGAGAAAAAAATATTAGAAGAATAATTAAAGTTACTATTTAAAGAATCAGAAATGAAAAAAGAAGAATTATCAGAATTTGTGTTAAATAAATATGAATCACTATTATCAAAAAAAAATCAATTAAATCAAAAATATTATTCAAAACTTTATTGGAAAGAATATTGTTAATCAAATTTGTAAAAAAACCAAACTCACTATCACATTCATTTTAACAATGATGTTAAGCAAAAAATGAAAGTGAACAATGTTTATTTTCAAACAAAAAAGAATTATCAGAAAATATAAAATTAAAAATATGAGAATTACGAAAATGCGGACCATTGTCACAAAAAAAGTTAAAAGCATCAACATTCAAAAAAATATCAAATTGCAGTAGTTGTTTCAAACATTCACATACAAAACGATAATCATGAGATAAAATTTCGGAAAAATAATTAAAACAACATTTTTTTAAATTTCCGAAATTATCAACATTAAAAACAACAAAACACAAATGAGAAATTTGTTTCTTATTAAAAAATGATTTTCCAGTCTCATAATTAGAAATTAATAAACACCAATTCTCTTTTAAATCCATTTAAATAATAACTTTATTTTTTCGTAAATTTTCATTCTTCTCATAAAAAAAGTTTCTTTGATGTTGTGACATTTTTCGATGATGAATGGCCCAACATCAATTCATCATCTTTTGTTTGGCCCAATTTTAATTCTTTTCTTTCTATTTTTTTCTTTTTCTTTTCCAAATAATTCCCTCTCTCACAAATCTCACACAAATCAGTCTTTTTCTTTGATTTTTTGAAATTTCTTGTTTTTTTACAGAATGTTGAAAAAAACATTTTAATATTAATATCTTTTTTCATTTAAAAATGTAAATCTTTTTTTGTTTTTTCAGTTAATCTTTTTTCATTTGGAGAAAAAACTCCAAAGCTTTTTCTTTTTCTTTCCATCTTTTCTAACAAACATATATTATTTTCTGAATTTCGTTCAACATTTCCTTCATCCCTCCCTCCATCAAATCCTCCTTCCATTTCAACTTCTCCATCATTCAACTCTCTTTCCATCACAATTCCTCCACCACCTAACTTACTTTCCGTTTCAACTCCAGCTTCAAACGCACTCGCCCTTCCCTCCCTTCCATCATTAAACATGCCAGCCCTGCTCGCAGCCTGATATCCTTCTGAACCAGCCCCACTCGCAGCCTGAAATCAACCGACGCAAGCATTGAAGCACGAATGATTGTTAATATCAAGATGACATAAAATTACATTTGAATAAAAATTTTGGAAAGAAAATTTATAACTCAAATGGTTATTATTAAAAAAAACATAATTTATTGTTATAATTTTCAAAGCCTGGGTGACTTCAGACTTTTGTCTTAAGGAAATCTACTTTTGACTGACTTAAAAAATTATTGAAGTCAAAAAGTATTTATGTCTCATCAAAATTATTCAAAAGTTTAACAGTTTATCGTTCACACACTTAATTAAATAAAAGGAAAATGAAAAATTCAAATCGAACAAAAAATAATCGATACTTTTTTAAAGAAATAAAGAACACGTTAATGGGTTTTGACCGGATCAATTTTTTGGAAATTGCCTAAGTCACAGTCTGGTCGATCTTTTTTTGACTTTGTCAAATTTTTGTGTCAACACCCAACATAATTGAATGTTAAAATCATTTGAGTGAATTTCAGAATGCCTTTATTGATTAACATATTAAATGCATCGTTTTTTGATTGATTAATTCACTTTGAATAGCGAAAACACACTTTAAAATGTATCTTCAAATGACCGGATTAACAAAATAAAGTGAAAAGAAAAAAGATGAAAGCATTCATGAGTCTTTTTCGTTTCCTTCAACAACTTCCTCGTGCTCTTCTTTTGATAGTTTTTCTTCGACATGTTTGACATATTCTCACATCACAATTTTCTGAGATAATTCTCATGACTTAATTGAAGATGCAATGGAAGACGGAACTGATGAAATAGAATGTGGAGGAGATGATGTGGAGGTGCTGTTTTCAAACCAGAAGATCAATTTAACTTCCCAACTGGAACTAGAAAAGAGAAAGAAGTTTGCGATCAAGTGGTGTGCTCCATATCATCTTGCTGGGATACACAAATTTGACAAAGTTTTGAAAGATATGTTACAACAGTTTTATCAAATCAATCGAAAGAGATCAGTGATTTATGCTTCAAACTGTTTCTGGATTTTTTGAATGAAGCACAAAGCTTCATATTTGAAGACGACATACAAAAGTTCTACACAGAGATTACAAAAAAAGGACCTATTCAAACAATATACTCAAACATCTGTTATTCATTGGTTTCGTCTCCATGCAGCGAAGGAAGCTGCGAACGTATCTTTTCAAGGATGAAAAGGATCTCTGGTGACGGAAAGCATTCATTATCTTTTGAAGCTTTAATAGCTCTTTAACTCTTTAGCCTTTTTACAATAAGTTTTTCATTTCACAATACAATCAATTATTTTGAAATAAATAACTAATCGTCTGTTTTCTTTTTTGATTTTTTCAAAAATCATCAATCAATATTTTCATGAATAAACTGCATATTTGAAAATAGTTCTTGAAAAGCGTTAATATCAATGAGCAAATAGAAAGAATAATATTTGAAAGAGGGAACTGAAAGCAATATTCACTATGAAAGAAAATAAGAAGGAGAATATGTGTTGCATTTCTTTCTTTTTTCACTCAAACATCGCTTCCGTTCTGTGAAAATGTTCGAAGTGCTTTAATAGCTTTCAACATATCCTGTTTGCCTTTCATTCTGTATTCTCAACAGCTTTGTTCATCTCTCTATGCCTTTTGAATTTTTTTATTGCTTGATAGTTTTTCAATTTTATTTTAACGCTTTTCAGATATTTCCTATTCTGTAATAGCATCTTTTCCTTCTTCACTATCTTCTTCTTTTTAACTTTCTTCTTCCCCAACGGAGCTATTGTCCTTTCCCACACCCACTCCACAGATCGTTGCAATATTTCCCATCATCCCACAGCAAGTCATCCATCTCGTTTCCTGCGTTCAGCTGAAACAGGATGTGCTGTTTTCCATCGACGACTGCTTCTCTCTCGGCAAAGACGACCTGTCGCTTTTGAGGGCAGCACTCATCATGTCTGACATCATTCTCATTGGAATGGATGATAGCACAACAAGCGATGAAGAAGGAAGTGTTGATGAAAAAGAAGAAATGAAACAACAGAATGACTCTAGTGATAAATCGTCATCTCCATCATTGTCATATCCTTCTTCATCTTTTTCCTTTTCTTCGTTTCTTCTCAATTCATCAGTCGAATTCCAAGGAGGTGCGTTTCAGCTGCCTTTTGTATCAACCCCGCTTCACTCTCCAAATGCAGCACCTGATCTGTCAAGCCGTGGCTCTTCTCTCTTCTTCAATGCTTCCACTTCAATTGATGAGATTGTTCAAAACAGGAATTCCAATGGCTCTTATTCGCTTTCCTCTTCCTCTCCTCCCTTTTGCGTATCTTCTTCTTTCTCTTCTTCTGCAATTTCAGATCTGTCGCCTTCTCTCTCCAATTATAATACAATATCTCCATTGGCTTCTTCATCTTATTCGACCATTGTTGGCTCGCCTTGTGCTCATTCCCATCTCTTTCCTGATGCTTTCCCACAAACAACCAGCTCTTCCACCTCCTCTTTCCCTTCTTCTTCGTATTCATCTTCGTATGTGTAATTTTCTCTGCCAAATTCTTTAGTTGCTCGCTTTCCTGTTGCTTTTTGCCCTTTGTGCACTTGTCTTCTGTTGTGGTTTAAATCCGTTTGAGCACATTCAGCAGAGAGAGAATGAATAATTTAGAAATTGAAGCGGAGAAGTGGAAGCTGGGATGGACGATGCAGAGAGAGAATGAGAATGAGAAGGAGAAGAAGAGGTCGAACATTCATTTGCCATTTGAAAGGATTGTGAAGATTGTGCATGTAACAATGAAGCATACACTCACATAAGCACAAGAGTCATTCATTGTTCCATGTTGAAATAACAATCTGCAGAACACCGAATGAAGTTGAAAGAGATACAAAGCTGTTTTTTGAGTCAAGTGGCATGGACGAAGTTCCTCCTATCTCGTTTAAGTCTTCCTGGTAACATTTTTCTTTTTCTCGCTCTGTTAAGCACATTCCGCAGTTGGTGGCAAGCTCTCAACCAGCTTCATGTTCTTCTTCTTCCCCTTCTTCTTCTTCTTCTTCTTCTTCTTCTTCTTCAGCAAATAATTTAGCAAAAAATTACCAAAAAAAATTCCATCGTTCGTTTACGTTCAAATTATTCCTGAGATAATTCCTTAACTCAATTGAAAACAGACATGTCAAATTAACAAAAGAAGAAGAAGAAGAAGAAGAAGAAGAAAAAGTTGTGTGAATTGTTGATGATATATTTAAAGAAGATCCAGAAGACAATGATTGTGATGAATGCTTTGAATGAGATGATTAATTTTTGAAAATTGAGAAGATGAGAGTCAATTGTTGTCAACGGAGAAATTCTTTGAAATTCTTGTCTTATGTTCCTTTTTCTTCTGCAAAGGAGAAATCTCTGAACAATTTTCACTTTCAACTCAATCTCTCTCTCTCTTTTTATCAAAAAATATGGCATAGGTGTATTTAAGGTACATTTCCAATCCTTGTTTATTCTATAAATCATTGTGATAAACAAAAAGAAGATTTAATAATAAAACATTTTGGTCATTCTTTATGAAAAGTCGCTGCAGATCAAAATTCTGTCCCATGAAAGTAAATAAAAAAAAACTCCGTTTCCATAATACAAATAAATATATGAAACTTTCACACTGATGTTTGTTTGTTCATAGCAAACTTCTTTTTGAAAAGATATTTTCTTTAACAAAAAATTATGTTTCAAATTTTTTTATCTAAATTAAAATATCAATTTTTCCATGAAAAAGTGTTTCACCCGATTGAACTGCTTTGCAATTGTTTATCAATGAAATGAGCAAGGCGTGTTTCGATTTTTTTTTCCAGATAAATTTGATTTTTTATGTTTATTCTAAATTTCAAATTAATGGCATTTTTCATTTGCATTATACACATGAAAATGAAATAAATGCGAAAATTGAGCACATATATTCGATACATCTGAAAATTTAATAAATTTAGTGGTTTGCATTTAATTTTTACAAAAATATTGTATTTTTAATTTATTATTAAATCATTCTTTTTTTTGAAAAGTTCACAGTTGACAGCCAACATTTGTTTTTTCAATGGCATAATTAACAAAGATCTGAATTCGAGAGCAATTTCAGGATGTGGAAGCAGAACATCGGCTGATGGGGGATCGATGATGCTGTGTGTTGGGAATGAAAATGAAGTGAAAGTGAAAGGTGGATCTTTTGAAGGATGCTTTTGCTCTGCAACATATGGATTTGGGGGAGGAATTCTTCTTCAATTATTGACTGAAAATCCAGATTTCCTGATATCCTCTTCTTTTGGAATAAACACAGCCAAATGGTGCAGAGACATCTTTGTTCTTTCTCATAATCTAGAAGTGACTGCAAAATCAGTAAACATTACATGTGTGGAAGCCTCCTTGGATTCTCTTGAGAAGGTGAGAGGATACAACAATGGAAACACAAGCGTGGCCATTCCTCTGTGCATCTATCTCCTTCCCACACCAGTAGAAATATATGTGAGTAATGCTGAGGCATCCGATCACTCACATTGTGGAATTGTTCACTTCCCTTGTTTGACAATGAAGCACTCACTCACACGACAAACAGAAGAAAAGAAAGTTGTTGTGAATGGAATGATTTTGATGAGCGATGAATTGGCATTTGATGAACAGAAACACGAAATAAAAGGAAATGATGATCATAGTGGCTGGACAGTCTCTGATTCAAGTTCAACATCAAACTCAGCGATGATAACAGCAAGTGTTGAAACAGAATTATTGAAACTTATCTTCTCTCTTTCATCATCATTATCTTCTTCTTCTTCTTCACCTTCTTCTTCTTCTTCTATTCCTCATCCTCCTCCTTTTCTTCTTCTTCTTCTTCTTCTTTCTTTCTTTCTTTCTTTCTTTCTTTCTTTCTTTTCAACAACTATCTGCATCTCACACATTAACAGCACTTTTATTGTATCCTTGCTCAAATAAGAAGAATTACCCATTTTCAGATTGTCTTTATCTCCATCTCCACGCTAGCCTGTCACACACAAACGTCTGTTTGCTTTTCTTCAAACGTAGCTGCAACAAAATAATTATCTTGTTTAATCTCATATACAGTCTCCAAAAAAACAACTCTCGTACACTCATATGCATCGCTGCCTGCTTTATTTCCTTGACACCCAAACAGACACAGCGAATAAACCAAAAATAAATGGTTTTGCGCACTTTGAGCATATAGAAAAGGCGCCAAGAGTTGAAATTTGTTCTCTCGGCGTTCCTTCGTTAACTCTGCTTGCTGGAACTTCGCAACTTGTGTAGTCTCTTCCTCATTTACGCATAAAGCAGAATTAGCAGAAGCGGATACATTTACAGATACAGAAGCACAAGCAGAAGAAGAGGAAGAAGAAAGAGAAAGAGAAAGGAGGAATGAAAAATAAAAATGATAGAAAAGAAGAAGAAGAAGGTGAAGGAGAAAGAGAGGAAAAAGAGGGGGAAGAGGAAGAAGAGGGGGAAGAGGAAGAAGAGGGGGAAGAGGAAGAAGAGGGGGAAGAGGAAGAAGAGGTGGAAGAGGAAGAAGAGGTGGAAGAGGAAGAAGAGGTGGAAGAGGAAGAAGAGGGGGAAGAGGAAGAAGATGGGGAAGAGGAAGAAGAGGGGGAAGAGGAAGAAGAGGTGGAAGAGGAAGAAGAGGGGGAAGAGGAAGAAGATGGGGAAGAGGAAGAAGAGGGGGAAGAAGAAGATAAAGAAAAAGAATAGAAAGAAGAAACAAAGTTATCTTGCACATTCTTTGCTTCCATCTTCAATGCCATGGGAGCATCCATCGGAACAACCACTGAGAAAGCATCGTCCGATAGAAATGGTGAACGAAGCATCAAAGCCGCATTCCCCTATCATTTGGACACATTCGATTGTCTTCTTTGAATAAACAACTCTTCGATACAGAGCCTCTTGTCTAACTTTTTGAATGAACCGGCCTCCGATCCTTCTGCACCTCTGCCTTCATTCACTTACCTAGTCAAGTCAGCTGTGTATCCGCATCAGACGCCCCATCAAACACACCCTCAAACGCATGCGCTGAAAGCATCGCTGAACAATTTCTCGGCATCTCCTTCACCTAACCTGATTCTGCTCCTTCTCCACTCTGCCATTCCGCCTCAATTCCCTTCTCCGTTGTGAACTTCACCTTCGCCGAATCATCTGTGCCTTATCACAATAGACGCTGTAACTCCACAGAACAGTAACCGTTGATTCATCACAATGTGCGCATTCGCAAGGCGGATCAACTCATCCTTGCAAATATAGATGCCACACACAAACTCGTACTCCTCTGCTTTGTGCTCGGACTATTCAACAAGGGTGAAAAACATAACCGCCAAGTCTTCCACAATCACCTGCTTCATCCCTGCTTCTTCTCTGTCCCATGCTGCATGAGGATTTCGCACAGCCCCAGAGACAGATTTCTCTTCGGCTTTGTTCCTCAGCTTTATCTCCACCATTTCACCTGCGTCTTCCCACAGCTTCTGGGCATGTTAATGTTCAGATTGCCCAGCACATCCAAAGTTTGCCCGTGTGCAATTCGCACACGCATCATTCGCTGATTGCCTTTTTGGTTCATGACACTGTTCATCAGCCCTCGACCAGATAGAACAACTTCGTCGCTCCGTTCTTCAATGTGTACTCAGTCTTTCCTCCTCTTCCTCCTCTTCCTCCTCTTCCTCCTCTTCCTCCTCTTCCTCCTATTCCTCCTCTTCCTCCTATTCCTCCTCTTCCTACTCTTCCTCCTCCTCCTCCTCAGTCTTCTGCTTCCCCACCTCCTTCGCCCCTTCTTCTCAAATGTCATCATCATCATCATCATCATCATCATCATCATCTTCTTCTTCTTCTTCTGCTGCTGCTGCTCTTGAAATCTTCTGTTGAATGCCATCGGATTAAGAAGAACTGCACACTTCTGGTTTCACAGAATGCTGCTTGTCTGCACCCACCTCAGCATCAGCCTTCACAAACCTCAGCCCACTCAGCCCAAGCGCCTCCACAACCAGCGGCGCCATCGCTTCTTCCAGCTTCCCCTGGTTCTCTTTGATTCTCTCCACAAACTCTCTGTGAGCTGTCGGATACACGCCTTTCTCCTCATTCCCATCACCTCCCTCTCTCCCTCCATCTTTGCCTCCATCTTCTTCTCCCTTTTCTTCTACCTCTTTGCCTCCCTTTTCTCCTTCCTCTACTTCTTCCCGCTCCTCCAGCACCGCCAGCGCAATCGCTGCAAGCGACATAACCACATCCTCCATCCTCAACCCCTCCGCCGAGAGCCCCTCTCCACAATCTCCCCCACTTCACGCACGGCAACCTCTCGTCCCATCACTTCGTCCTCCAGCTTCACCACCACACTCCTCGACTACAGTGAGCGCGACACCAGCCGTGCTATCGCAGACTGCAGCAGCGATGGGCCAAACAGATCGAAGATCGACAGGAACGCATTCACATCTGCCACTGCAAAGATCAGCTTGATCCCCGACTTCGTTCCCACCGACGCTGCAGGAGCAGGAAGGGGTGCCACCAGCAATATAGAAAGCATCGCAGGAAGCACCACATCGTATTCAAACGCAACAACCCCATACAGCACCGCTTGCCGCGCATACACCCCAGCCGCCTCAGGCTCCACAATCTGAAGCCGTCTCTTGATGAAACCCATCGCTTCTGCCGAAGTGAATGACGCAGCCACTGCCAAGGCATTTGAAGTGTTGGTTACAGGTGCTGATGATGAAGATGAAGATGACTGATCATCTACTGCTTCTTTCTTCTCTTCGCTTCTCCGCCTCCGGAATGGAGAAGCAGACTGGCATCCTTATCCAATTGAAAAAGATGAGGAAGACGAAGGTGCAATTCGAAGAAATAATTGCAGCAATGCATTGAAAACACAAGTCTTGATTCAGTTTCCAAAGAAGAAAGTGTTATAAGGTGAAAAAACAAATTGTTAACACACAATGAAGAACAGAACACATTTTATTCTTGAATTGTATCGAAATAGAATGTGACAGCTGAGGAATGAAAAGATTTATAAGAAAATGAAAGAATCAAAGAACACTATTCATTTTTAAACAATAAAAATGAAAAACATGTTTTTTCGAACTTTTCATGATTACGCTTTTCTGTGTTTAATTTGTAGAAATGCCTCTTTATTTTATAAAAAAAACATTTATTTGTTCTCAATGAGAACAACTGTTTGAATGATTTTCAATTGTTGTGCATTTTGTTTTGATGTATTTTTGCTTTTTATCACTTTCTAAAATAATAATATTGGAAGATAGATATTAATATCTAATTTGCTAATAACAAAAAGAAATGTTAAAATATTGTTATTTGTCAGAATATAAAAACGTGAATTGAAACGAATGAAATGAAAATGAAGATATATGAACATATTACATGTTTGATTTAAATAGCTCGAAAGAAGATCTAACAAAAGCGTATTCTATTAAATAATTAACGTTCGATATGACATCATCAGATTTATGAAACATTTCTCAGTGATAAGGGAAATAAATAGCAAAAGATAATATTTTTTTAGCAATAATGGGAACGGAATGATCAACATTTTTTGATCATTTTCGATCTCTTTTTCAGATCAGTTAAATGTTTGCGACTTTTCAAAAAGAATGACCCATTTGTATGGACTAGAATTTTGAAATTCGTTTTGTTCCTTGAGAAAAAACGATTTTTTAAATCACCCATAAATAAGAGTATTATTTCAAATTTTTGATAAAAATTGATAATTTCGAAATAATAAGTGGATAAAAGGTTGTTAATTATTATATACTCTTATTACATTAATGATTTTTCAAAAAATAAAACATTTAAAAAAAATAAATTGAAAAATTTAAATATTTTGATCAATCCCACAATTATATTTTTAAAATCCTTAAATTTGGAATTTGCTTTCTTTCGTCAAGAATTGAACCCTCGCTTTCGAACATAAAACAAATCATATATATAAATGTAGTTTAAAAGTGTGCGATGAATTGTTATCAATGTATCGTTCAAATTTTTATGATTTTTGTTTATGATTTTTTGGATGAAAACTTTTGTGCAGCGGTTGGATATCCTATTTAGACCATGTTGAAAATGAATATAGAAGCTCTTATAAAGTGTGCGAAACATTTTAATCAATAATAAACACCGTTTCATTAAAATTTTTGACAAAACTCATAAAATATTATTTATTTTTTTTTGAAAATAGTTAAATGTTAAGTGATATAGCCGATTTGAGTGAAAATAAGCAAAAGAAGCGCAAGGTTAAAAAGAAATGATGTACGTTGAGATTGTTAATCCATCAAGTTTTTACAGAACAATCACATCAGTGATCGAATCAAACACTCATAATGGCGAGTTGCACATGAAGAACTGCGCTATGAATGTGGTTGGAGGAAAGCAAAACACAATTGGATTTTTCTTGATTAAATTGACAGGAAAGATGGTTGAATTGGATTCTGTCACGATTTCAGAAGAAAAATTAGTAGTATTGTTGTTTTCATTCTCTCTTTCCTCAGCAAATATGAATGAACAGGAATACAAAGTAAAGTTGTTGGATTGCTCACTGGAAGGATTGGAAATTGATGAAGGAACAGAGGCAGCAGTATTTGGAGGCAGTTTGGGAATTGGGATGGCGATGAATGGAAGCAGAATTGATGGGGCATTGTCAGAGAAGAGCAAAGAAGGAGGAGCTCTGAAAATAGCATTGAGCGAAGTTGGATATGTTGCACTTGAAAATAGTTCATTTGCTGGATGTGTTTGTGAGAACGGAAGTGAGGGAGGAAAAGGAGGAGGGATATATCTGGATTTCATTCTGAATGAAGAAGCATTTTAGCTTTCATCGATATCATTTTTTGGATGCTCAGCAACAGTTGGGAAGAACATGTTTGTGAAGAGCAGCAATCTGGTGAACAGTGTGAATACAGAGCGTTTTGCATTTGATTGCACATATTACAAGGATGATGGAAATGCATTTGTTGGGGAGGATGGAAAATATGAAGAAATGGATCTGCGAGTTTTTCTCGTTTTTTTGAAGTGGATAGTTGTGTCTGTATCTGCAGATGGACATTACACATTGTGGTGTGGAAGTTATGCGTTTCCTTGTTATTCGATATATCATGGCCTGGTGCATCTTATATCAAAATCTGTTCGTCTGATGTTCATTGCGGCAAAGAGCATGATTGGCGGAGAGATCAATTTGGGAGAAGATGAGTTTGAGTTCGAAGAGCAGAGGATTGTGTGAAGTTGAGGTGGAAACAGGGATTGAAAGAACAAGAGAGATATTGGTTTCAACAACAGGAACAGTTTCATTGGTGAGAGTGAACTTTGTGTTTGAATCAAATTTCACCTCCACACATGAATCATTGATATCACCAGTGGGAGGGATTCTTGAAGTGGTGAATTGCTCATTCACATCAAAGCATTAATAGAAGATGGAAAAGTTGTGGATGCAAATATTCCATTTCACATTATTCAAATGGAAAAAGGAGAATTACAACTTGATGGATGCACAATATCAAATCTCATTCTTCAAGAATCTGCATTACATTTTTCTTCACAACTTGCATTAGTAATCGATTCACTATCGATTTGCAATTCAACAATTGAAACTTCTCTAATAATTATTCATGAATGTGGAAAATTAACAATCAAGAATTTCAACTCAGAAAATATCACAGTTGAAGGAAATGAAGAAACATTAATATCTTGCTTGTCAATGAAAAAGACGATGCAATTTTCAAATTGCACAATAGGTGGAGTCGGTTCAAAGACCAAAAAAGGGAAATTGATGAAAGTGGAGAATTGCACAAATCCGAAAATGGACAGTTGCATTTTTGATGGAAGTTCAAAGGAAAGACGCGAGGAATATTTGAATGAAGAGGAAGAAGAGATGTGCAGATGGGATGGATCTCTTGTGGATGTTGTGAAGAGTTTTGTGATGATGAAAGACACAACAATCTCGAATTCACCAGAAGGTGGAATATCAATAAGTGGAGGAAATGCGATAATTGAGAAAGGAGAGTTTATAAACAATAATCCATCGATTGAAGGATATCCATCATCGAGAAGAAATATCATCTGTTCAAGCTCAGGAACATTGAATGTGATGAGTTTGAAAGGAGGAGATGGATTAAAGGATGACACTTTTCTTTGGATGTTGAATGATGGGTGCAGTTTTGAAGGGATTGCTTCAGAAAGAGATTCATCATTCTTCATTCCTGTACTGGAAAGTGTGGAGGCAAAAGAAGAGACAGATAGAATGAAATTGATATTCAAAGGAATGCTTTTTGTTCCATGCAATCTGTCATTCTCAGTTGTGAAGAGTTTTGGAGAAGAGAAAGAGATTGAAAAACACGATTTTGATTCAAATGAATTTCTATCAGAAAGAAAAGTTGAAGGAAGTGTGGGAAAAGATTTGATCAGCAATTGTGGAAATGATGTTGAGGTGAGTGTGCATATTTTATTTGGAAATGCAGAATCTCCTTCATCAACTCAGTCATTCATTCTGAAGAATACAAGTGAATCTGAATAAAAGGGAGATGAAAGAATCTCAAAAGGAGAGGACAAATTTGAATGGAGTTAATTTGCCTTTATTGGCTGTGTTGTAGTTGTAATCATTCTATTGTTCGTAATTGTTGTGATGGCTGTGGTTCAGCGAAAGAAACTGAGAGAATCAGAAAAGAAAGTTGAGAAAGAGAGATTGGAAAACGAGGAGATAATGGGGAAGATTGAGAGGAGAAGAAGGGAAAACAATGGAGGAAGCTTTGAGATGAGTGACATTCCATCAACATTGCTGGAAGGAATGACGAGCCAAATTCCACTTCTCATTGACAATGATGAAGAAGATCTTCCAGAGCCTCCATTAATGACCGATGACAT
This sequence comes from Monocercomonoides exilis, assembly GCF_001643675.1. NCBI lineage: Eukaryota > Preaxostyla > Oxymonadida > Polymastigidae > Monocercomonoides > Monocercomonoides exilis. Next base: position 839,580 of record NW_027150585.1, on the reverse strand, counting down.
TCTAAATGAAAATGATCTGCCAGATTTGGAATCTCCATTGCCATTGACTGAGGACGCTTCTGTTTCTGGAATACCTCAATCTCATTCATTCAATATTATATCAGCAAAGAAGCCATTTCGAGAGAAGGAGAAAAAGAACATCAAAACATTGCACTCAGTGATTCATTCAGTTCAAGGTAATTTTACATTAGGAACAAGAGCGATGGATGTTGTTGATGGGAAGGAAGTGGTTTTGGCAGTTGCAGGACTTTTTGAGCATTTGATTTCGGTTGATGATGAAAGAGTGGAAATGATGGGGAAACGATTGTGTCCATATTCAATCTTTATTGGGGAAGGAAACGAAAATGAAATATACTTGTTGACAGAGGAATTGGAAGATGAAAATCAGAAGGAAGAAATGAAGCGATGGAAAGAACCAGAAGTGGGAAATGAAGAAGAGAGAATAGAAAAGGCAGTTGTTTTCGCACTTGGACTGATTCTCCATGAGATGACAACAGGCGAAGTACCCTTGAGCGAGTATGATGCAGAAGAAGCGCAGGAGATGATGAGGGATGGGGTGCGACTGCTGACAGAAGGAATCGAAGGAGAAGAAATGGTTGAGCTGATGGAGAAGACGTGGGCAGATAAGCCGAATGACAGACCCAAATTGGCAGAAGTGATTCAATTGTTGACGGAAATGATATCAAATTCTTATTCTTACGAATATTGATAGTTTAATCAATTCATCAATTGTTGAGAATTTTAAATGATGTTTGTTTTTCAATTTTTTGAAATTTTTATGAAAGTTGTGCTGTTTTATTTTATCCATCAATAAATCAAAGTTTATAACATTTTTCAAAAATTGCAGTTGATGATCACTGCGAATGAAATACCGTTGAGTGAATGTTAACGCTATTTTTTCATTTCTCTTGAAAATTGAACAAACGAATTTCGAAATGATTTGTGAAATGAAAAAACAACTGCATAAAGTTCTGTTGACGAATAAAATGAGATTTTTTTCATTTAAATAATATCAACAAATATATATAACAATATTCAAAAACACAATTGATTAAACATCTTATATATTTCATTTATTACTGAAATTATAATTTGTTTATAAACATAAATGAATAAAATACAAACAATCATTAATTACACATTTTATTATAAAATACATATTTAATATTTCTCTAATGGTCATTAACGGGTGTTTATTGCATGATGAGAAAAAGCAAGGTCTTCTTTTTTGGTTATTAAAAATATAATTGTGGGATAGATCAAATAATTTTCTTGTTTTAATTTATTTTTCAAAATGTTTTATTTATTGAAAAATCATCAATATAATAAGAGTATATAATAATTAACAACCTTTTATCCACTTATTATTTCGAAATTATCAATTTTTATCAAAAATTTGAAATAATACTCTTATTTATGGGTGATTTAAAAAATCGTTTTTTCTCAAGGAACAAAACGAATTTCAAAATTCTAGTCCATACAAATGTTTTATTATTAAATCTTCTTTTTGTTTATCACAATGATTTATAGAATTAACAAGGATTGGAAATGGACCTTAAATACACCTATGCCAAAAATATGAAAAATTGAGCGTTCCCTTTTTCATACCATGCCTTCTTCTTTCACTTCCCCTTCTTTCACAAAAAAAATCATCTTTCCTCAAAAATAATTCTTCGCCAAAGCCCAATGGAAGGCATCTTCGATTTAACTTTCATTTCATCAATCTTCATTTCATTTTTCTTCTTCGCTTTTCTTCTTCTTCAAAGCCATCCACTCCTTCTCTCTTTCAGAATCCTGAATAAAATAATTATAATCACTTCAAAAAAATAACAATATCAAACCTTCAAAACATTTCTATAAGCAAATTTTCTGTTTTTCATCCATTGGCAACTGTTTTCTTTATCAATTTCATTATTCCTTCCTTTTTCTAATGTTTCATCATCTGATTCTCAGTTTTCACTTCCAAGTTTCTTCATCCTGTGAACTTTCTTCTTGAATTTGAAGAAAAAACTCGATATTCATTCAGATGAACAAGATGTTCCACTTTTTGTTTATTTTCGAAAATTTCCACTGGATTGCCTGAAAGAAGAACATTTACAGATAATAGCAAAATACAACAATATGCAAACCAATCAGCTATCATTGACTGTAAGCGTGTTTTTGCAAAAAGATATTTCTCAGAATCAGTTTTATTCGAATTGTGGTTCATAATATTTTCTTTCTTTTGTTGAAAAAAGAAAAACATTGCATGGCTATTTTTTTAAATAATTAATATTTTTATTCAATAAAATTTGTGTTTATTGCCTCAAAAATCAAAAGAGAGAGAAAAAAGGCCAATTGACGTGAAAATATTCCACTGACTGACGCAACCGTCAGTTTTTCAATCCGTCAACCAGGCCTATTAATTATCTATATGTGCATATTTTTTTTATCATTTTTTTGTTGAAGATTATGTTCATTTTTTTCTTTATTTTCATATTCTTCATTTTTCTCTTTTTCTTCATTTTTTTTAATATTTTTCTTTTCTATCTTTTTTTTATTCATTTCTATTTTATTGAAAAAATCATTTATGATGAAATTTGTTTTTGTATTTGTCAATATTCCAATATTCCCCCCATCACACAACGATGCAGCCTTTGAGCTTTAATAGATAAAAGTTGATGATGTATTGTTATGTTTTTATTTGAATGAATTTATATTTTCATATTTGCTTTTTTAAATTCAATGATTTTAATAAATATTTGTTTCACTTTTTTGTATTAATTATTATTATTTATTAATTTTTATTTTAATTGTTTATTTTGTTTTTTATTTTCTATATTTTCTTTTTCTAATTCTTCTTTTTTTTGAATTTATTTCATAACACACTGTATTGCTCAATCGCTTCGCAATATCTTCTGGCTTTTTTTCATTTGTTGCGAAATCTGATATTTTATAAATTAATTCAACACCAGTAATTAAGAGAAATTTTCAAACTAAAAACTTAAAGAAAAAAAATTTAAACTAAAATCAAACTTGTTTTTTTGCGTCTCGAGTTTTCGCAGATGCAAGAGCTATGGCTTCAAAGTCAGCTTTCTGCGGTTCGAAACTCTTTTTCATCTAAAAAATAAATAAAAATCATTCAAAAAAACATATTTCATTTTATAATTCACAAAAAAATTTTTTTAAATGAAAAATGAAAGAAAAATAATCAAAAAAATAAAGAATAATAAAAAAACTTTTTAATTCTGTTTCGCTGTAATAAATTAATGATTTTTAAGATGGTGCTGGGGCTTTGTTTTTCTCCCGTGAATAGAAATATTCACCGGGAGTTATGCCCCAGCCGTTTTTGTTTAATTCCGCAATTGAAAAAGACGAAGAAACGCAACGAAGAAGCTCAACACGAAGGTCCAAGAGGCTTCTTTTCCGCACTTCACCGATATTTTGAATTGAACTTTCAATTTTTTCTTTTAACGAATAATAATAAAAATAATAATAACATTAAAAATAAAATTTTATTCGCTTTGTGTTTAAATGATAATAAAAATAAAAAAAAACCTTCAAAGCGGGTCTGGATTGCCTCTTGGAAAGGCTTTCTTTTTTTGTAGCGAAAAATAAAATAAAGAAAACACCCCATAGGGTCGGATGGAGCAGCGGACTCCAAAGCTTCCAAAACTTTATCGGCTTTTCGAGTTTTGCTTGCACGAGGCAAGTCAATAAAGTTTCCAATCATCAAACTATAGATAGGAAAAAATTATGGAAAACAAAATAATTAATGTTAATCAAAAAATAAATACAATGAAAAAAAAACACACTTTTGATTTGTGAATCATTTGTATTTCCTTTTTATTTTCATCCTTTTTTTCGATAAAGTTTGAATATCATCATATATAAGCAATTGGACACGTTAATCAATTCACTTCGATTCAAAATGAAACTGTAAAGGGATTGGGCATCATGAAATGTTGAGGCAGGTTGTATAGAAGGCAATAAAGAAAGTTAGAAGGAAGAAGAAGAAGAAGAAGATTCTTGTGAAGTGGATCAAACATCACGAGATGATAGTGTAGTGTTCATGCTGATGATTTGAGTGTCGCGTTGCCATCAGCTTCTGTTTCCCTTCCTTTGCTCATTTCGGTTGATGAAGTCTGCTTGTTGCTAATGTTATAACAGTTATTATTATAATAATTATTTACGCTTTTATATTCAGATGCTGCAGATGAAGACAAACAACAGAAAGCAGATGATTTTTGGATGTTCTAATCAGTTAGATCTCCAGCTGGATGAGACGTTTTCTGAGAACTCGAAAGAAAAATGCCTTCATTTGGTGGATGAGATGATGATGTGGAGGAATATGATGATTATGAAGAAGAAGAGGGCGTTGAGGAATAGGATGAAAAGCAGAAGAGGTCGAGCGTGATGAGTGATTTACGTTATGGAATAGCTCAGAAGGTGAAAAGAATGGTTCTATTTGAAGGGGATATGGAGGAGGCAGGAAAGCTTGCTTCATTTGTGTTAGAAGAATGGTGAAGTCTGTCAGTGAAGGGTTTCCAGCAACGCCTGCGATGGGCATCACAGACGGAATCTGCTCAGCCACAGAGGCAGATGAAACAGATGATGCAGAAGACGCACCCAGCGGCACAACATTCCCAACAGACACGCTCTGTGAAGATGATCCTTGTAGATGTCGATTGTATCGATTTGAGGGGATCTGCTTGGAAATTGGAAGTGGCCCAGTCGGTGGGAAAAGAAGATAAGACATCCCGAATGAAGTCGAGTAGTCCAGCGATGAATGAGCATTTGCTCCTCCTGATGAATGAGAAAATCCTTGGCATTTGGAATAGGAACTCGAACGAGGTGCCGACTGAATTTGATAAATAATTGGTGTATTTTGTCTCAGGGTGGAGACGCAAAATCCTGAGAAGTTGGAGATATTCCATCTGAAGGTGATGTCCGGGATGAAGAGGAAGGAGTTGAAGCAGTTGAAAGAAATAAAGAAGCAAGAAGTGGAGAAGACGAGGAAAAATGTTAAAATGATGAAGAATGAGATAAATAATTCGACATTTGCGTTGAAGATGATGGAGGCTGCCTGGGACTTGAAGAAGTTTGCGAATCAAACGAACGAGAGACAGACGAAATAGATTGCATTGATCCGCTTTCTATTTGAGATAGCTCGCTTTTCTTTTCCGTCTCAAACGAAATAGCCGCTTTGCTTATCTCTCTGGCCACACCCTCCTTCTTCTTTGGGGAGATCATCTAGATTTTTCCATATTGATTCACCAGCTGCATCAGAATGCGGACAAGAAGCGGGCTCTCTGTCATCACTATCATCTGTGCCTCTTTTGCGAGTGTGTTGTCAATGTCCATCGCAAATTCCATCTTCTTTTTCTCTCTTTCGCGCGCTTTTCGCTCTGCTCTGTGTGCTTCTCTCTCCTTTCGAGGAAACTTTCGATCTTCTGCCATTTCCTTCTTCTTCTTCTTCTACATCAGCTCCTGGTTGTTCCTTGGTGAAGAGACCAGATGTTTCATCAACAGCACTCATTGAATCTTATCTGGATGTGGCTAGAGTTTTTGTCAGCTTCTCTTCGAATGACTCATTTTCACATTTTGTCTCATCATCCTCCTCCTCATTATCCTCATCCTCCTCCTTCGGCCATTCCTCTCAGCAGCCCAACTCTGTTTCTACTGAAACTCTTCCATCTTACTCAGAAAGCGAAGAAGAAACCCTTCAGCAACTGTTTGCTTTGCTCATCGTAATGATCCACTCTTTCTCCTCTTCTGTCCTTCCTCTTCTGCTTTTAAGCGCCTTCCAGACATTTCTCCTTCTCTTCTTCTGCGCTGTTGCAGATGCAGCTGATGTCATTCAGCCACTTTCCACTTCTGCTTTTCTAAATACCATTGTTACACTGCCTTTTTCTTCTCCTTCTTCTTCTTCATTCTTCAATTCTCTTTTCGCTCTTTCACCTTTCAGCTCCCCTTCCACACCACACGATACGCTTCTTGTCTCTCTCCTCTCCTCCTTCCTGGACATCTCCTCTGCCTCCATCGTTCTCGGCAGGCCATATTTGCCTCGGAGAATGTAGAAGCGCCACGATGCTGTCTTGTTCTCTTCGCTCTTTGAACTGCTGAATTCTGCACTGAACAACAGTGAAATTAACACGAAGTGGCCAGGGATGACACCAGCAAGTGTGGCTAAGTCTCTTGGAGCTGTCATTAAATACAAGGCAGATGTGATTATGGATGTTCCGAGGTGTCTGTTAGTGGGAGGTGATGATGATGATGATGATAAGAACATCAATGAATTGTCAGGAGCATCACCTTCTTCTTCCTCTGCCCCATTCCCTTCCTCTTCATTGTCTTCTCTGAACAATCTCACAAAGAAGCGCCAGCTGTCTCTTCTGCCTGTCTCAGTGGCTCTGAGAGTCATTCTGAACGAGCTTTCTCAGCTTCATTGCGCATGCAACCGGACAACAGAAAATAATTTGAGGAAACTGGAAAGATGGATCAAAACAGAAGTTGGCTTGAAGCTGCCTGAGAAGTGCTTTGGGCTGATGCTCTTTCATTATCTGTGAATGGACAAGCTGGTGGCTGGATTCGATGCTGTTGCTGCTTCAACGGGTGCTTCATCACCAGGAATGGCTGGGAAAGAGATGATGCGCAGTCCCTCTGTTTCTGTTTCTTCTTCTTCTTCATATCTGCCCTCAAACATTGCACGATTCGATTCGCAGAGGAAGCTGACTTTGTCGCATTCACGTGGCAACTCAGAAGTGGAACTCATTCAGAGCCATTTTATAGAAGATGAAGAGAGCAGAAAGGCCATTTTGAGTCTGGTTGCTGCGCTGTGCAGCGGGAATGAGGCAAACACAGAGCTTCTGTTGCATCTTTTGAACGAGACGCAGACGATGAACGACAAGGACACGTACCCGTCTTTCCACTTCACACCCGCCGAGTTGATTGCTAAGTCATACAAGAAGGAGAAGAAAGTTGAAAAAAGCGAAGAGGTTAAATACAGAGGGATTGTGAATCCAGGCACACTGTGCTCCATGAACTCTCTGTTTGTGCAGCTGTTTATGCACACACAGCCACGCTCCACGCTTCTTCTGTGGGAAGGCGAGCAGTTTCAAGGAAGCGCCCTGGAGAAGCTGGCAAGACCTTCACATGCGGATGTGCTGAGTGAGTGGCAGAAGAGCAAAGAAACAAGCACACGCCCACCAGACGAGCTGGAGGCGAAGATGGCAGAGATGCGGCTGCGCAGCGTGACAGAGGAGGAGAAAGTGCAGAACAGCGCTGTGTGGAGAGCAGTACGCTATCTCTTCTGGGAGCTGCAGGACAACCCGAGCAGGAAGGAGTTCATTGATGCTGAGCAGTTTCTGGAGGTATATCTCGACCAGGACAGGAAGCAAGTTGTGAATGGCGTGCATTGTGACATCCACGAGTTTTTCATGTGTCTTGTGGACAAGGTGGAAATGCATTTGGACGCGGTGGCAGCTCCAAACTTTGTCCGGCGCTTTCTGAAGGACCGCACGATGAACCTGCATGTCTGCAGATGCGGGCACGAGCGATGGCATTCGGATGGATTCTATGCGCTCGAGGTGGAAGTTAAAGGGAAGAAGAGTCTGGTGGAGTCATTGGTGTCGATTTTGGTTGGATCGAAGGTTGGGAATTACGAATGCGAAGAGTGTGGCAAGTGTCGCATAGCTGATGCGATCAACCGAACAGCTCTGAGAGACCTGCTGAATATACTCATTATTTTCCTCAGGCGTTTTGACTAATAGCCGCTGACGGGGAACAGGGTGAAGATCAACGACAAGTTTAAGTTCCCCAATGAGGAGGAATTGGATCTCGAACCATTTACGTGGGAGGCGATACAGGTGAGGGAAGAAAAACGAAGCAGTATGAAGCGGTTATCCAAAGCTGACACAGCAATCATGTTGGAAAAGATTGGACGCAAAGAGAATCTGAAGAATCTGCAGGTGCTGCATAACAACGAAAGCAAAGACAAGTTGCGTCCGGAGAGCTACAACAAATACCGTCTTCAGGGCATCATCAACCACTCGGGCACAGCCAATGCTGGATACAACATCTCATTTGCACGAGAAAAAGATGCACCGCACCAGTTGAACGAGTTCAACGACGACAGTTAGGCTGCTCCCTTCTCCTGCCATCGAGACACTAAAGGCAGAGGCCTTTGGCGGGAGCTTCCTGGACGATACCGCGCTGATCGATCCCGAGATCCTCAAGTACAAGCGCCTGGGCCTGCTGAGCGAGGCAGATACGGTCAAGCCGTACTCGGCATACATCCTCATCTACGAGCGGAAGCAGCCGGTGGACGACTGGAGCCTTCAGCACCAGCTGCTCAGCCAGATTCCGCAGGCAAAGCTGAAAGAAATGACAAAGTGTAGTCATCTGTTTCCAACTGTATCACAAGCAATTGGCTCTTTTCCTCTTTTTACAATGCATCCTCCACAACCCCACCCGTCTCCGCTGAAGATGCGTTCTCCTTTTAATGAAGATGTGTTCGCAGATTCTGCCTTGACAGAGCATTCGCCAATGAAATCGTCTTCAGATGGGATGAGCAGTGTGGATGAAAGAGTGTTGGTGAGACAGTTGGGCATCGTGAGAGACAGACAGAACTTCTCAAACACATTCTTTACGTTTGTGAGAAGGCTGTTTGAGCAGTTTGGATGCGAACAATATGCTGAAGAGGAAAAAGCAGCAACAACAGTCACTAATCCCAGATTATCTTCAACTGGTGCTTCATCTGCAACATCTGTTTCATCTTTGATTGAAACGAAACTTGCTGGCAAAAGCTCATCATCTTCATCCTTATCTGCCTCAGCTTCTCTGACTTTGCGTGTGCCGAATGTGCCAAAGGCAGATCCGACATTTTCTCGCGACTTCATGAATTTCTGGGTGCATTTTTTGCATTATTCGTTCTCTCATTCTGTGCACAATGCTGTGTTTATGCAGTTGAACATGGAGTTGGAGCAGATTCTTGTCCGCTCGCCAGACTTGTCGTTCAAACTTATCAAGCACATCACAACTGAGTTCCTCAGTGGAGAAGCAAAAGAGAGGGATGCCTGCCTTGCCAGAAAGTGAAACCATAAGAGTTCAACTGCATCCACCGCAGTGAATGCAATGACTGCTGTGGAGCTGAACAAGCTGGAATCTGAAGACATTGCAGGTGCGCCGTCGATTGCGAAGGTATTTCTCTTCCGCTGCGAAGACACTCAGCTGCGTCTGTGTTTTTTCCGCGCGCTCCTCTGCGTCCTTTCTGCTGTTCTGAAGTCAGTCTCAGTGTATTTGTCCAAAACAGATGCCTCTCTGTAACAGCAGCACCTCTCCATTCTGCTCCAGCAGCTCTTCTTCTTCTTCACATCGCTGCAAGATCTTCTGCCCTCCAAACAGAAGAAAGCCATCCAATTCGTCCCTCTGTTCCCCTTCCTGTGCGCTGCCTGCTTTCTGTCTCCTGTTTGCTCTTGGCTGCTCCTCCTTGCTAATTACCCTCAGTGCTGCCAGGACTTTCTTTCCCATTCTCTGTCAATACAGTCGGGAAAGTGGACAAATGCAGTGAGGTCGCTGTATTCTCTTGCTCCTTTGGATAGTAACAGTGCTTGTCAGGATGAGCTGCATCCGTTTCCACGTGAATCTGCAATGGTGTTGTTGATCTCTCTTATTTCTTGTCTGTATGATGCCCCTTCTCCGTCTGCGCCTGCTTCTCGTTCTATTCTTATGATTTTGAAAGGAACGAAGCCGACACCTCTTTTTGCTTCAGATTCATCCTTTTCCTCAATTTCGCTTCCATCTATACCAATTTCACAAGAAGATGCATTTAATTCGATCATTTCGCAGTCATTTTGTGATGTTCTTCTTTCTTCCACAAAAGCTCCCAGCCACTTTGCTTCTCTTTGTTCTCTCGCTTTGTCCTATTTTTATACCATTTGTCCAGATGTCGCTGAGCAGAGGTCATATCTTTTGCTTTTGGAGAAGTTTTTGACACGGATTGAGATTGGCTGGCTGCTCCTCAAGTCAAGAGAGTTGCTGTGTTCACTAAACAGAGAGATGAATGAAAAGTGGATGGATGTGTATTTATCTGTTGTGACATGCACAGTGACACAAGCATATTCATCATCATCATCTTCTTCTTCTCCTTCTCATTCTCATTCTCCTTCCCCTTCCCCTTCCCCTTCTCCTTCCCATTCTTCTCCTCCTCCTTCTTCTTCTTTTCATTCTTCTTTTCCTTTTTCATTCGAAAACCCTTTTCTTCCTCTTCCTTCAGAAAATCACTTCACAATTTTTTCAACATTTCTATCTTCATGTTCCTCCTCCTCCTCCTCCTCCTCCTCCTTCTTCTTCTTCTTCACCTTCACCTTCTTCCTCTTCTTCTTCTCTTCCTTCTCCTTCTTCTCCTTCTTCTTCTTTCGAAAAGATATCTTCGCCACTGCAAACAGCACAAGCCCATTCAACACTATGAGACATCCAAGTGTCATTAGCAGCTATGTTATTTTGTCGTTTTTCTTATCTGTTGAAAGAAGCGAGACATGCTCCACAAACACATCCAATGGTTGCGCTGAACTGGCATGTGAAGAACAAGAGCCCTCAGCAAAGGCAGATATCTCAGAGAGCGATGGAAGGCAGGGAAAGAAGATAGTAGTGACAGGGGCGCAGAAGTGTGCTAGAAGAGAAGAAACAAAGGCGAAGTCGCAGACGATGATAGTGGCTAAAGTGTTGTAGTTGGAGAGGGCGGAGGAATGAATTGGGTGATGTGTTGGCTTTGATGATGAAAATGTTAAAGATGATGAAGAGAAACAATAAGACGAAGGAATAAAGGTGATTATTTCCAAACAGATAATTATATGTCTTCTTCTGAAAAATCCTTCCTGAAAATTTTTTGTATTCGTAAATCTTTTTGTTTTGATGTCCTCATAGAGTTTTCCGTTTGAATGCATAAGTTATCCGAAAGCAGATACAATAATTATGCGTTAATATTTACCGTTCATTTGAAATCAGTGCCCGAAGCATTGACAATACTATGAAACTTCTATTCACATTCAACGCATTTAAATACAAAGGCAAAAATCATAATCACACATTTAACATGTCTTTTTCTGTTATTTCTTTAAATATCACGCTTGTTTTCAAATATAAAAATAAATTATTATTATGGATTTCGTTGCAAAATTTTTTTTGAATAATAATGTTATACACATTGTGATATGTGTGCAGAATTAGTTTGGAACAAAACATGATTTTTTTCATAAATTTAAAAAATTTCTCACCTTATTTAAAAAAATCATTAACTATTTGAATCACATCTTTTTCACCAATGGAATAAATAGCAAATACTTTATCAAAGAGGAAAAGAAATCTGGCTGATTGAATGAGCGAACGGAAGATGTTTTTAGTTGTTTTTTTATGAAGAAGAATGAATTTGAAAACAAGAACAGATGATTTTTGATGGTTTGACATGTTTTACGGATTGTTGCATTTTGAACTCATCTGTCAATGGATCATTGGGTTGCGAAAGATGAAAAGAAATGAAATTCAGAAAATCATCACAAATTGTCTGAACAAAAGAAAAGAAAAATTCATGAAAATGGAGAACATGCTTGTTGTATTGCAGAAGATCAAGGCTCCAATGCATTAATTGCCAAATTATCTTGTGCCATGAAGAAAAGGATGAATTTCAGCTCCAACAGAAATGATGGAGGTTCTTCAGTTCATTGAGAGTGCATCATCAAAAGGAAATTTATTCATTTGATTTGATGTTGTTATCAAATTTGTGCATTCAAGGCCATTTTCATTTCAGTTGAACTGAGATTTGGAATAGAAGGAGGAAGACGGCTTTTCCATGAGATACACTCCAGCAAGGTTATTTCTCAGCATATAAAAGGGAAAATGGGATTTTGGAGGAAAGAAAGAAATTCAATAAAATATCAGTTGAATCAGAATGAAGAGAACAGCTTCTTTTTTGAACAATTCACAGGAAATTATTTCGTATGCTGCAATCAACAGTTTGCAAGTTTGGATGTTTTCCGTTCCTCTTTAACGATGTCTGTCAAACATTGAGGAGTGAAAATATAAATACTGCTTGCAAAACATCACGTCAAACCTTCATCTTTCTGGATTGATTCCGACTCAATTTGGAATTTATGTTTTAATTCTATTTGAAAAAGAAAATATGTGTGATTATTTTTGAAATCATATTTGTTTTTTCAAGAATTTCGGTTCGATAATTTCTTTTGAATATTAACCAATGAACACTTAAACGTGAACAGGCATTTTCAAGACCTCTTTATTTTTATTTCAGATCATGCATTTTCTTTTGCAACAGTTGTGATAATTTTAGCATTTGAATACAAAATCTCTTCCCAAAGGCAAACAATCTTTGAAAAATCAATACACCGAAAAAAGTTTGATTTCAAAAATAATGACACACACATATATTTGATTACAAAAGTAATTACCCATATCTTTCCTCAAACTGTGCTTTTGGTTCACACATTTCAATAAAGCAGAATTCAGATCTTTGTATTCTTTGAAGATATTGAAGATAAGTGGCACTTCATTTCGTGAATTCGTTGTTGTGAAAATGCTAAAATTAGCTGTCTTGTTACAAATTATAATTTCGTTTATTTTTTTTCAAATATTCATCCAAATAACAAGATTTCATAAAAAGACCCTGTTTTGTTGTAAATGGAAATTATATAAAAGAAAAATAACAATACAAACAGCAAGCAAAGCAAAGAAAAGCAAATCAAAAAACAATAATTAAAATTCAAATTAAACTAAAACAAAAATTAAAATTAAATCAAATTGAATTGAATATTACCGCAAGTCGAAAATAAGTCCATATTTAAGAAAAAAATGAATAAGGGAAGGTCATTTTTCTCATAATAAATAAATAAATCAAAATAAAACCCGCGCAAACGAAAAATCACTTTTTAAATTTATAATAAGAAAAAAAGATAAAATAAAACGTTAAATACAACCACAACGAGATCTTTCATCTTTCTTTCAATCAATGTTTATAAATTTATCCTTTTGAATTCCTCTAAACTCGAACGAAACTCACCAATTCTGCTCCAAAGGCTCTTGATTGTCTCAGCTGCTGCCCCAACAAGATTTGTGTCGTGGCGCCCGTCCCTCTTCAGATAAACATCCTGCTGCAACTCTGCCGACTCCCCCATCTCTTCCATCTCTTCCATCTCCCCCATCTCCCCCATCTCCCCCATCTCCCCCATCTACCCCATCTCCCCCATCTCCCCCATCTCCCCCATCTACCCCATCTCTTCCATCTCTTCCATCGCAACAAAAAATCTCGCAAGCCTCATCAGAGTTTCAACTCCTCCCGATGAACCAGAGAAACGCTCGTCCTTTCCCTTTACTTTTCCCACACTCTGCGACAAACAGGATGCTCTTTCATTTTCAACTTCTTTTCCTTCTTTTTCTTCATTGTCTTTTTCTTCATTGTCTTTTCCTTCATTGTCTTTTTCTTTCTTTCTTTTGTTTGTTTCATTCAGTTCCATTTGTTCACATGTTTTATAATCTGCCTCAGCAGAACATTCACATGAACACTCAGAAGAAGAAGAAGAAGAAGAAGAAAATATCATTGCAAGCTTTCATAAAATGTTTCATAATCTTTTCACAAAATATTGTTCAAAAACATCGTTGAAAATTTCAGATTATTTAGTAAATGTTTGAAGAAATGAAACAATAAGATAATTTTGTTCCTCTGAATTTCATATTTTTCTTTTGGAAAATATCCATCATCGCAAACTGAAGTTTGCAGCTTTTTTAAAATGAAAATTTTTATTGAATTGTGTGAAATGTTATCAGCTGAAGATGAAAATGTGTGTTTGTTTTTTGCAAACTTCATTATTATAAATAAAATTTTGAAATAGAAAACTTTCGAATGAAACGAAATTTTGGCAATCATGAAAGAAACTGAGATTTGTTCCTAACTTCTTCTGCAATATTATTTTTATTAGTCTTCCATTGCAATTCATGAAAATCAAGAAATTTTTAATAATAAAGAAAAATATTGGAAAATTCTGAATGGAACGAAATTCATGAAGGAAAAAAATATTGTCCCATTTTAAGAATTTTTTCATCAAAAATAATTAATATTTTTTTTTGAAAAAGAAAATATGAAATTCACTTTCTTCTCTTCGATCTGAGAGTTTGTTGTAATTGGGCATTGTGGATTTCTTTCCGAATTTTCACTTTCCATCATTTCCTTTCGTCTCTGTAATCTTGTTCCAATAATAAACTGGAAGAATTTTTCTTCAATGATTTCATTTTCGTTTATCTTATTTTCATTGTTCGTGATATTTAATTGTTTTCGTGGATTGATTGAGACTCATTATCATCTGGTTCTTCTATACTGTCTGGTTGTGAGATCTCTTCCCTTGCTTTCTCTGTTTCATGGCCTTCTGGCAAACGAGATTGTTGATTGATGGGAATAATGGAATCTTTTTCGTCTGGTGCAGTTGATGATGGAGGAATTGTGGATGGCTGTTGAATTGTTTTCTTCTGTCTCCTGATTCGATAAAATAATCTGGGCCATATTATTTGAAATGTTGGATTTGAAATAATGTTTGATCTGTGTGTTGCTTCTCGATGATTATCTTGCGAAATTTGCCACCTGATCAACTGAAGTTCCCTCCATTGCAAAGGCTGATATCGAAATGTGTTTCAAAGTGTATGGGCAGTAGTGAAAAGGAATTCTTCAGTCTTTCATCATTTCATTAACTGCTTTTCTAATTGCTTGAGCCTTCATTGGATCATATGTTGAAGAGCTCAGAAATAGTTTATTGGAATTTGGATTGTGAATTTTCACTCGATTCCATATGTCTTTTATGGCTGTTGCTGGACATATCAAACTTTCCTTGCTGAGGAATGGGGTAACAATGTTGCTTCTTTCAAGTCCAGTTTTCAGTGATGTTTTCAGGTTTATTGATTGCTTTTCTATTTCTGATTCCTAAAGATTGATTCTTTCCAATTCTGTGAAGCGGCACGCAGAGAACATCATACACAAACAAATTGTTTTCCTCGTTAGCTGTGAGAATGACAAATTTTCGTTCTGTCCAATCGTTTCTATATATGTGAAGAGTTGTTGAGGATTCCACATATCATCTTGTCTCTTTTTCTTTCTGCATTCTGATCTCCTGAATGATCAGAACAGAATTGAGATCAAGGTGCTCTCTCCAAGTGATTTTCCGTATAATACTGATGTTAGGAAGGAAATGGCAGATCTGACAATTCTCAATGAAGAAGCTTTCATTCCGTTGTTTTTCAAGGCGACAAACACATTTAAGCATCTTTTTTGCGAAATCTGTAATTTTTGAAGAGATTTCTTTGAATTTCAGCTGATGCCATCCGTCTTTGAAATGTGCAAACACATAAGTGAATCCCATCCATGTTGGACTTGCCACGCAATTTTTGCACTCTTCGGCCAGTTCACGTGACATGTCGCTTGATACAAAAATCTCATTCCAACACGATTCTCCCTTTTCGGTTATGGATTGGGTGGGCATGTCCTCAGTCTTCCTGAATGAAGAGTTGCATTCATTTGCTTCATCCATCCACATTCCTTGATAATCTCCTTCGTTCTCCTTCATGTCCAAGAGATGTGATTTTTGTTGTTCGGGAGAGGTTCCCATATCTGACCCTTCCAATCAAGAATGAGAAGAAGAAGAACTCGAGCATTCTCTATCGTGGCTTTTCGGATCACTGCTGGAATCAAAGGAACCGGTGGATGCGTAAGATCTGTCTCGTTTCTCCAAGACATTTGTAACCGGTATTGACTTAAATTGCTTCCTGGTCCGCACCATCTCATTGATTTTGAGTTTTCTATTGTTGTTTAGGCACAGAAGGTGATATGCATCTGAAGCTGATTGGTGATCTCTTCGAGTGCTTCTTGTTCGACTTTGTAATCTCCTCCTTTTGCCAATCTCGATAAATTGTCTGCTCTGACGTTTCTCTCTCCGGGAATATGTTGAGCTTTCACAACAACTTTCAGCCCTTGGATTTGATTCCTTAATTTTTTCTGAAAGGTTTTGAGATTCGGATCAGTTCCCCATCGATTCAGATTGTGAACTTATGTTGTGTTGTCTTAACGAATAAGCAGATTTCTAATTTCTTGATTTCGAATGGAATTTGAGAAATGCGCGATGGCTTGATTTGAAGCGAATGGCTCTCTGTGATTTAAACTTTGGTTTTTGATTGATAGTGGAAGAGGTTTGAAAAAGTCCAGCATCTGATTGTTAACTTTCACTGTTGCTCCGATGGCATATCCTGATGTTTCAATTGTTGGAATAGCTTCTGGTCGAAACTCTGGATTCAATCTCCTTGGTTAATTCTCTTTCAGCCTTTCGCTCCACTTCCCGAAACAATTTGTTATCGATGCATTCACGCGGAATTCTCCTTGCCATCCATTCAGACTCAAAGCTTTGTTCAGAAGTTTGAACAGTTGTGACAAAATAATGGAGGCTTCTTGAAACACGAATCTGGTCACATTCAGTTTCACTGTTAACAAGGCAAACTTCTTTATCGAAACAACTCTGTTGTACTGGGCAATCCTCCTCCATTTTTTGCACTCTTTCATCTGCTCGGTTTTCTTCGATTCCTCCATCTGTACCACAAACCGATTGGTATCCCATTGGAATCCCAAAAATTTGAACTGCTGACTTGGAATTAAATGACATTTTTCTGGATTGACCAATAGTCCCAATTTGTTGAACAACGAAAGGATTTTCTCCACAATTTATTGAGTTCCTGTCAATATTGATGAAAAAGAACAATATCGTCTAGGAACGCAATAGTTCTCACATTCCATTCCTCCCTCAAGTATTTCAGAATTTTTCTTATCACTTTTGTGAACGTTCGAGGCGCGTCTTTGCATCCGAAAAGAATTCCGTGGAAAGCACAGTATTTTCTTTTGAAAACGAAAGAAAGGGATGGAGATAATTCTTCGCTGACTTTTTTTAAGAAAGGAAGCTTGGCTCAAGTCCAATGTGACTGTATAATCCTTTTCTTGTATAATTTTCTCCACTGTTCTGTGGTCTTCTTGCTTGCAATAAATCGTCTTGATTGCATTGTTGAGTCTTCGACAATCCACAATTTGCCTCCAGCCGCGGTCTTTCTTTCTGATAACAAACACTTGGTTAGGATGCTTCACATCCTTCTCCTGAATCAGCTTGATGATATTTGTTTCAAGTTGCTTCTTGACCAACTCTGAAAAGACTTGTTGGACATTTTGACTCTGATGCTCCAAAGGGTTGAATACTTCTGTTTTCTTGAGTGATTCCTTCGTAGCTTTGCTTCTCCAAACAAGGACGACTCCGTTCCCAATACTTCGTGCTCCTCCAATTTTTTCCCATTCTTCTCGATATGAATGGCTTAAGTTTAAATTGAACAACTTTCGTTTGCATTTTTTTTTAAAATTTGAATATAACGATGTTAATCGACATAATAAAACAAAGCGATTCAAGGAGGGAAATATCGAAATTCGACATTGAAAATGAACAAAAATATTTGATTTTTGCAACCCATAATATTTTCATGAAGATCACAAAGAATTGAAAACACAATTTTTTGGCTTAGCAAAGTTCAGGACAACTTCACAATGCAATATTCAAAGAAGATATAATATAGTTATTGTTTGAATTATCGACTTTTTGCATGTATTGTTTTCAATGATGTTATTTACATAAAAATTAATGTCTGAATTATTCAATAGTTTCAGCAAAATAACGGATATTTCGTTTAATAAATTATCGAAAGACTCTATTTTCAAAGGAAAATGTTTTATTTATTGTGAAAAACAGTTGACAATGAAATTATAATTATTGGAACATTTATTATTTTTGTTTTTTCATTCTGTGATAAACATTGAATTGGGTGATTATTTTTGAAATCATACATTTTTTCGTGGTGTTGATTTTTCAAAGATTGTTGATTTTTTGAAAGTTATTTTTTTTTAAAAAAGAAAAAAAAGCGTAATAATTGTTTTTATATGCAAACATTTTAGTTCAATCAAAGATTAAAATGATTATATGAAGCCTTATCACTTTTCAATTTTTTTTACTGATATTCAAGAAATAATTTCGCACCGAAATTTTTGAATGAAAAAATATGATTTCAAAAATAATCACCCAATTAATATGAAAGATAGATATAATTGCTGTCTTTGAAAGAAATAAATTGTTTGCAATGAGAGAGTGGGTGTGGCGAAATTGGAATTTTGCAAGAAAAGATGGAAGGTGAAGGAAAACAATTATTTGAAAGATGCGACGTTGGGACGGATGACAGTCAATTAAAAAAACTTTTTCAACAATTGTCTAGTCTTTTTTTGGATAACTTTCAAAGTCTGTTTTCTCGAATTTGAAATTCACTTCATTTATTTCTTTTTTCATTTCTTCATCTTTTTTTGTTCTAATCCAATCAGAACCCATCTTATTCATCTCAAGTTTTTCATATTCTGCATTTTGCTGGAAGTTTACGGAAAACTCTATTATGGCATTGTTCACGTGTTTTGCTTTGTCTATGAAAAATTTACATTTCTCAATTTTTGAAATATTTTTTCGTTTAAAAAAGAGAACAGGAAAAGTTCAATGAATGAATTGCGCACATGTGTTATTTGAAATGAAAAACGAAAAACGTGTAGAAAAAGAATTTGTAACGTGGAGCAGACATAATGCACTGGACTCTCTGAGGGATGCTACTCAATTTTTGATGTGGATCGGCTGCTGAGCCTCTGGGGTGTCTGGGAAATGGGGCAGCGATTTATCTACCAGATGGCTGCGCCTATACATGGAACATGTTTGTGATGCCTCTTTCAATGCGCTATACCAGCAAAATCTTGTGAATTGGCCGTATGAGTGGGATTGTGAGGCAGTCTGGTGTCAGTGGGTGGTGTTGTTTCTTTTCGCTATGTTATCTTTTTTTCCAAACTGGTGAATGTGTGCCATTTTGTATGCCTCTCGAGGGAATCATTCGCGTGTTACACCTTCTGCATGTCTCTTTTTTCCGTATTTTATTTCTCAACAGGGCGCAGCTGGGAATGTTTCTCAGCAGAAGAATTTTTTTAAGACCCGGGTTCCTGGGTGGGCCAAAACGGCGGGGGAGGCGATGGGAGCAATGAAAACGGATATTGTGAGCGGTGCAGCGGGAGACGAGGGGATGCAGCAGAATTTTGTTTTTTCATCTCAAAGGCAGTTATTGGCATCAGTGGCAGCGCCAGCACAAATACGAATGATTTTATTGGACGCTCTCCATCAGACTTGGGATTTGCAGTTATTTCAGCCAGCAAAAATATTTCGACTCAAAAAGACATCGCAAACACATTTATCGACGAACTTCCTATTCCGTTGTCAAAGACGAAGAGAGAGAGAATTTGTCCCAATCACACTCACTGCCTTCCCTCTCCCAACAACAGAAATCTTCTTTTCCCCAACATTGATCGTCTTCTCTTCGCTCACATGCCTTCCACCCAGCACTGTGATTGTCGAGCTCAGCTGCGCCATGCTCGACCCCACCGCATGCCCCACTGTCTTGCAAGGTGCTGCCTCACTCATTCCACACAAATTGTTTGTGTCACTTCCACCCACCCCAACATACCGATCCTTCATCCCTTCCTTCAGCCAATCCTTCTTTTCTGTATATTGATAATACCAACTTCCAGATTTATAATAACGGCACACTCTCGTATCATTGCTATTCGTTGTATATGATTCATAGAATGGGTTAGCCGATGAGAAGAGATTGTAATAATCGTAATACATCACATCGTGTCCATATGGAGTGGAGGCATTGCAGCTGCAATCGTGGAAGAAGAAGAAATAGCAATAAAGCTTGTCGCCTGGAGCTGTTGATTGGCTTGGATTAAACCAAAATCCTCCACCATATGACACTGCTGAGCAAGAAATAAATTGGAGGATCCTCATTTTGAATGCAGATGGAACACTTTGGCAATACATCCCCCCACCATAAGAATTTGAAAGAGAGCATGAAGTGAAAATGCAGTCAAACACACACGCACTCTCCCCTTCTCCATTTTCTGCTTCAGCACATCCTGTTCCCGAAACCTGAAAATTTTCAAGAAAAAGTCCTCCTCCGCGACTGTTTGCAGTGCAATTCTGGAATTCACATCCGCTGATCCGAACACATGTTGAAATCGTATAAATGAGCATTCCTCCTCCATGCTGATTTTGCGCGGTGCAAGCATTAAATGAATTGTTCTCTATTTTAACTTCTTTTATGCTTGCGCACATTATCCCCCCACCCCGGCTGTATGCAAAACAATTATTAAACAGACAATGTGAAACAAAAAGCTCTCCATTCCCCAGATTGTACATATAAATAGCCCCTCCGCTTGACACTCCATCAGCATAATCATCTTTGCTTCCATTAGCCTTCGATCCGTTCCACTCACACCAAGTGAATGAGTTTGCTCCATTGAACGTTTCATTCTGTCTTCCTGGAGTCAACTTTCCATCTGCTTTTCCTTCACATACAACATTTCTTGTTCGACAACACCCAATGAATGATGTGTTCGAAACAGATAAGGAAGCCAAGGGGCTGTTCAGAGAAGGAACAATCCCGCCATCATATGCATCACAAACAGAAGTGAATGAGCAACTGTTCATAAAATAAGAGGTTTGTGAAAATGTAGTTGTTGAAGGTGAGCATGCCTCATTTGCTGTTGAGATATTGAAAAAAGTGAGTTTGGAGAGGGATATAAGGGGAATGGAATGTGACGAGAGAAATTCCGTTGAAGATGAGAAATGCGATTCTCTCAAAGAAGTTCTTCCTTTTCCTTCTCTTCCCCATGCCTCTTGGCGCCATATCGTAAAATATCGCATTAAGTTTCAATTCACCTTTTTCTGCCTCTTCTTCTGCTGCTTCCGAAAAGATTTTTGTTAAAAAAATTCCACAAAAATTTCTTTCCCCATTCTCTTCAGTTTTTTCCGCCTGGCTCATTCTGCCAAACACTCTTCGGTTGCCCATTTCTACCAATTTCTTCCAGGAATGCCCAGAAAAAAAAAGCAGTGCTTCCATGTCCCATATTTCATGCTCCCCAAGCGCTTCTGGCAACGCCTGATCGCATCACACATCAATGAAATTAAAATATGCAAATACATATAAAGGCATGAGCAGAATATACGCGTACCTTTCAAATAAGCGAGAAACTTTTGTGAATGATTTATTATTAATTGTTAATAACATATGTGCAAACCTGACCTTGCGGAAACGAGTTGTTGATAAATTATGAATTTTTTATTTTGGCAATTTTTCCTCAAAAAATGGGTGAGATCAATAATCTTTAATAAAAAATGTCAAAGATAACAGAAACAAAAGACGTGATCTCAAACATGAATTACTTGTTTGCTAATTTGGAACGCACTTGGAAGTGGATTTTCGAACATAGACTTCTTCATGATACTGGGGAATGCAAACACTGCAAATTGAAAAAACTATTGTGCAAAAGAGACAACGCATATTTTCAAAAGTGCAAAAAGTGCCTGAAAACAACATCTGTTCTAAAAGGAACAACATTATCAAAGGCAAAAACAACTGTCAATAAGAATATGCATGTGTTTCTGCTGTTTTGGCTGAAATTAAGCATTAAGCAAACTTGTTTTTTATTATATCTGGATAGAAACACCGTTTCATACTATTATAATATTTGCAGGGAAGTTTGTGTGGATGTGCTATTCAAGAACCCAATTAAAATCGGAGGAGTGGGGAAGGAGGTGGAAATTGACGAAATGTTGTGGAGAAGAAGGAAATACAATAGAGGAAAAAGGAAAAAGCAAGTTTGGATTTTTGGTGGTGGAGAAAGATCTGAATAACGTTACAAAAGATCTTTTATGGTGGTTGTTCCAAACAGGAACAAGGAAACTCTTCTTGCAGCTATCAAGAAGCACATTTAACCTCAAACAACTATATACAGCGATGAATGGAAGGCCTATAATTGTCAAGATGAAGAAGGTTTTATACACAAAACCGTATTCCATAAGAGACATTTTGTCAATCCGGAAAATAAATCAGTATATACAAACACAGTGGAAGGTTTTTGGGCACACTTTCGGATATTTCTTCCCAGATTTGGAATTCGAACAAGATTTCTTCAACAATATATAGCATCTTTCATTGTTCGTTCGATGGGTTTACTGACTTTTAATCAACTCGTTGAATCCGCAATTCATTTGAACATTGAAAACGTAGAAATGGTTGCTGAGGAAGACGAAAATGATCCAGAAAAGGCTAACGAAGAGGAAGAAATCCCTGATATGGATGATCTTCCTGATGAAGATACTGATTTCGGTGCAGATGATGGAGCAGACGCATCAGAATGGACTGATGATTAGTTCTTTTTAACAATTTCATACACTTTTCAGAAAATAAAAAATAATAAAAAAATATTTTAACCCATTTTTTTATTCAAAATTTGCAGAAAAAATTATTCATTTAAATCCAACAAGCTATTTGCGCAAGATAAAAATGCAATGGAATGATCAAGAATAGCTACACCTTTCTTCGTATCGATTATGAAGTGTTTTCTTTTGGTACGCGTATATTCTGCATTTGCCCAAAAAAGAAAAGAAAAAGAAAGAAAGAAAAAAAAAAAAAAATTAAAAATTAAAATAAAATAAAATTATATATAATAAAAAAATTTTCATGTGTTGATTTCATTGAAGATCTCTTCAGCTAAAACTATTATAAAAATATGATTAAATCAAAAATAAATATCTAAATACAAAGTCAATGAAAACTAAAAACAATATCCAAAAGAATAAATAAAAAAAAAAGCAACCATTTCTGGAGTATAAATTTGATTTTTGTAATCATACATAAACACCAAAAATTACACCTTGTACATAATTAAACAAACTAATCTAATATTATAAATGAAAGATTTGCAAAAGAACAGTGCAACAAAGACTCTCACCTTTTACTCTTTTCGCACTTCACTCGGGCATTTCGTTGCGCGCATCGCCAACAACTCTGCCACTCTCATTAACATCCTTCTGAAAAGGTGATAATCCAAAATCTGTTGACATTATTGCTTTCACATTTCTCATGTCTTCATCTTTGGATGGCACAGTTCCTCACTCCTCTTGCTTGTCAAAAGAAACTCCATTAAATACGTTTGCCCATTCACAGTGTATTGAAGACCCGAAGACGATGAACAAAGACGAACACTTTATTCAATTCCACTTTCAGTGTGGATCCATAAAAAATCACATTTTTCACAACTTTTGCAGTTCGTTATATTTTTTTCGTCAATTTTTTTTTCAGTGCAAGTGCTTTCACCATTGTTTGCAGTTGTTCAAGACAAATTACAACCACATCACAGTTTTTTTATAATCTCTTCACCAATCAAAATTGTGTTTTTATTATCAAAAGACAAAATTTTGCCAGAACAATTCTGCACTCCCTTCTTCATGCATCCTTCAAATTCCATCAATTCACCACCAAAATAGGCTGCTTAGCGAATTGTTCAATTCTAATAGCAGAAACCATGAAAAGTAGCAAATGAAGAAGATGCAACGTGATGGTTCAAAGATTATGCTTCCTCATCAGAAGACAGCCTTGGTGATGCTGAAAACTCATCTCCATGAGATCCTGCGAAACGAAACAGATTTTGGAGAGGGGATTCCGATGTCAAGGATGGAGATAAAAGAGAAGGCATTACAGCATCCGAAACAAAAAAATTCGTTAATGTTTATTGCAAGCTGCTTCTCACTGCATTAAAAGGACTTTCAGTTAATGCTTCTTTCAATAGACTTTTGCGTTCAACGCTTTCTTTTTCCAGACCTATGTCCTTCTTCTGAAAAAGCACCTTCTTTCCTTTTTTCTTTTTGCATTTGCTGAACTTGTTCGAGAATCAATGGCTCGTCGACATCAACATTTCCACGAAAAACATTCGCTATTCGAATGCTGCTCTTTATTTTTAACGCATCAGATGAACTTGTCTGAGGTGCGTACTGCTGAGAAGCTGAACGAAGAGTGGACTGATCGCTCCATGAATAACCATTCCCCTTCGAATCTTTGCTGAAATTTCTCGTTTTCTGAGATTGGCTTATAGATATTGGTTGTGTTGAATGAATCAACAAAGATGCCAACAAAGCCTAAGAAGAAGAGGAAGCAGAAGAAGATGTTTGAGTAGAATTGTCTTTTGTAATTGCGCTTGGATGCATCTGCAAACAGGCCTTTCCTGTACCGTCATTGCTCCAGAGTAACTGCGAACCTGGTCCTGGCTTTTGATCTTCATGAGCCAATATAACACGCTCTGATTTTGCAACTTTTGATCCAAGCCTCACTTCATATTCCTTCGAATGACAGCTAATCTCTTCTTCATCTGCTGATGCGAGCTGTTCCTTCTCTTTCATTACCTCTGATCCTTTCTTCTCTCTGACAATCCGATTTTGCAATGTTGCTGAACACGCCATCGTTCGTTGCATAACTGTGTGTAAAATGCTCTCACTTGGCAAGCGGAACATCTGCCCGTTTTCCCACCCACCAAGCTCAATCTGCTATGCTGAGCTGTCAATCCATCCTTCACATCGAAGCTTGCCCCGAATTCTGCTCAGCCGTTCATCAGCATCTTCTTCTTCTTTGGCAGTTGAACTCAGCGCTCCTCTGCTTCCTCGTCTTTCATCCTGCTCATCAGATACAAATCCTTTTTTCCCACTTATTTGTTCATTGTTTTTGTGAAATATGTTCTTTTTCATCCATCATTCCTCTGACTTAATTCAACATCATCGTATTCTTCTTCGGATTGTTGTTCTATTCCATTCGTTTATTGAATTACGTTTCTTTCATTTGCTTCTTTGCTGTTCATCTGTTCATCCTCCTCGCTTACCACCCTTTCTTCCTCCACAACCTCCGGAATCGTCGAGTTATATAATCCGCCGATTATATCCTTTTCTTCATGCTTCTCTGACACATTCATCCAATCTTCATTCTGTTTCGCTTTTGTTTTCTTCCTTTTCTTCTTCTGCAAAATCGCAATCTGCTGCATAAGATTGATTATTTCCTCGTCTTCATTCGAAGGGAGAAGTTCCTTGCTCTTCATTCTCCACCTGCTTTCGCAATCTTCGACTCTTCTCGCGCTCTGAAGCGTGCTTTCAATCCCGTCTGGTAGCGAAATCTCTTCTGTCGCATCGTGTGTAATGCTAAGATCGTCATAGTATGCTGAGAAATGAGGCGAAAACATTTCAGAAGAGCTGGAACTGCTTGGACTGAAAATTGAGTGAGGGCTTTTCTCAGCTTCGCAACTAATTTCACTGGGCTGTGGGAAGCTCTGAATGTCTCGAACGATTCTTGCCTCCTCTGAAGATTGTGATAAAAGACGGGATATGCCATGTCCTGTTGCATTTTCACTGCAGGGAAATCGATTTTGAATGCTGCTGAACTGAGGAGATGCTTCAGAAGAAATGCAAGGTGATGATAAGCACGAGGAAGTTGGTATTTCTGAGGCACACGAGGCTGATGAAGAGGTGGAAGCAGTGGTTGGAGTTGATGTTGTTACAGACAATATCGCTGTATAAACTTTCGGAGATGAAAGCGCTCCTAAAATTGGAGAGCGCCGATTGTTGGAAGACGAAGTTGCAGCAGGAGAAGAGGAAGAGGAAGAGGAAGAAGTATTTGGCGAATCAAAAAGAGAAAAGCAGGGCGAATGAGGACGAACAATGGGATTTGTAGGCTGAGGAGCACAGATCCGAAGAAGACGAGGAGAAAGCAAGTGAAGATGGCACCCTCCTGACAATGGCGCTTCAGGAAAATGAGGAGTGTTGAATAAGCTAATTCCTGCCTGCACAGGAGTTGCTAATGCCACTGAAACAGATTGGATCATCCTCATTTGCCTTTCGCTGCAGGGAGAATTATGCTGATAACTTAATGAATGAGAAGTTCTTTGCATGTCTGGAAGTGATGAAAGTGTTCTAAGTTGGACAACTTCTTTGCCGTGAGGCTGACAATCAATCGCATTTGCATGTGACAGCTTCTCTGAAAGTGTGGGCGAGAGAATGTGTTCGGGCTCGTTGTCAGCATCATTCAAGTCTGCTTCCAAATTAAATGCTTCTGATTTTAAAGGCAGCTCTTGCTGAATTGGAGAAGCCAACTCCCCATTCGCGCACACAGAACGATCTTCCTGTATCTGCAGCTGCTTCGATGACTTAATTGTGATTCCAGCATCTGCACCGTCAAATGGGCTGAACAGCATCCTCTCCATCTCTGATTCATCATCATCATCATCTCCATCGCCTTCCCCAATTGCACTGCTGCTTATTCGACCATCTCCACAAACTTCCCAGTTTTGCATATCTTGTTTGTGAACACTCCATGCTTCCTGTTTGTGCTGCCCTTCCTCACCTTCTCCTTCTTCATCTTCCTCTTCACTTGCTGAAAGATGCGATGTTGTGTGTATCTTTGTCATGCTTTGCACAGATGCTCTTCCTGGTGTGATAGCAGATGATGATTGCACTATGCTTAAGTGCTGAGACGTCAGCAACCCTTCAGTCATCGCTTCAACTTCTGTCTCCTGTGCCTCTGTGATTCCAAAAGAACGTTTGAACTTGCTCCACAAGCGGTGCATCAATGACGATTTCGGAGTGCGTGGTGTGGGTGAAGGAGAAGGATGAGTTAAATACAAGAATGTTGGTGACTGCGATGTGCAGGAGTTTGTTGTTGCAGAAGTCAGATAGTTGCTAACGGGAGTGAATGAGGATGGAGAAGAGCGAGAAGGAGTTGAAGAAGAAGAAGAAGAAGCAGATGACAGCATCATCTTTTCAGCATTATTGTTTGCCGGAGAATTAGAAAATGGATCAGATGACGATGAAGATGAGGAAGATGAAGAAGTTGTTCTATGAATGGAATTAGACGATGCTTCAGGAATGGGAAGCGAGACAGGTGTGTGAGAAAGCATATCTATGATCTTCAAAGTTGAATGTGATTCTGTTCCTGAATTAACATTGCCAACAGTCAAGTTTTCTTCTTTCTCCAAATAGCGATTTTCATTCAGTGGTGCAAACTTGATGTCCGAGAGTGTTCCTTCTCTTTCTGTTGAAGTTTTTCCAGAGGTGTTTGTGGAGGCAGATGCGTCTGACTCCTCTGGCTTGGAATCGAAACGAAGAGGAGATTGATTCACAATCTTGGAAGTGGCATTCACGTTATTATTGTTTTTGGCACAAGCACTGATTCCAGCAAAAGCTTCTGCAGACAGACTTCCAATACTTCCAAAATGAGGAGATGACAAAGCAGGCGAAGAAGATGGCACAGATTCCTGAATAGAATTGTTTTCATTCTGCTGCATTTCCTCTCGTGACGATATCTTCTGCATCCCCAAAAGTGCAAATCCCTTCTGTTGGAAGTCTGCTGGCACATATCTCGAAAACGCAGAGGCAGAAGAAGAGAACACAGGAGGAGAGTGGATAGGAGGGCTGGCTATTTGCATGGGCATTAATGTATTGCATTTCTCTGGCTTCAATCGAACTATCCCGTTTGCTCCCACAGCAAACACACTCGAATTCTTCCCTTCTGCTTCGCTTTCCCCTTTTTGCTCTGTTTCCTTGGAGTGGCAGTCTGTCAGAGCAGCAGAAGAAGGCAACCTGGGAAGAGCCACACCGATGCTATCAAAGAGGATGCTTTCAGATGAATCAAATGAGTTCTGAGGCAGCTCTTTCATCGATGGAAATTGGGATGTGGGATGAAGCAGTGGAGGGCGGTGTTCTGAGCGAGATGACAAATGTTGCTCTCTTTGAGGAGATGATTCGGGTGAACAAGGATGAAGTGAGGGGAACAAAGCACTAAGTTGAGCCTCTGAAACAGAATGAATTGGCGGAGAATGGAGTGGGGGAGACAGAAACCCAGTGGGACTCAGCATGCCTGTTTCATTTCTGCTGAAGTTTTTCCCTTTTAATAATCCACTGGCACCGAAGTTGTTTGTCCTGTTTGGCAAAAGAACAGGCGATTGTGGTGAAAGTGGAGGCGAGGAATAAGATGTGTTAAACCGGAATATTGCAGGAAGCAGTGACATTTGCGAGTGGGATGAATTCAGCAGTGGAAACTTGCTTTCCTTCAAACGGTCGCGTTTTGGCGACAAAAGTCCATTCAAAAGGGATGATTGCTGTTTGCATTGCTGACCATTTGGACCGTAATTAATGACACTCTGAGAGGATGAATGATTGAAAACAGGAGAAAAACAAGATGATGAAGAAGATGATGATGAAAAAGAGGAAGAGGAAGAAGTGGAATAAGAGGAATAAGCAGAAGTCGTTGAGGATACTCCTTGCTCTTCATTTTCTCTTTGCTCTGATGTTTTATTCAACTCAACGTTGAATTTTTCTTCAGGCTCAGAATCAATGCAATACACAAGCTGAGGCGACGAATCAATATCCTTCTGCGTCGACCTTCCTCCGTCACTTTCATTCACCCCACATCCATTCCTCATTGAAAGTGGTGAAGGAATTGTTCTGACCACAGACACCTCTGAGTGAGAAGAGAGGAACGTGGTCGATGCATTGTGCATGGCTGGAACCGTCCCTGTGCGGATGAGTGGGTTCTTTGGGTGGTCGAGAATGTGCGTTGTTGCCTTCAGAGGCTTTTCTTCCTCTGAACTCTGTTTTGATCCTTCAGACTCGCTTTCCTCAGTGGCTGGCTGAGTTATTTGGATGATGATATCCTTCGGATGGTTAGTGCTTTCTTCGCTTTGAATGAAATTCTCATTGCCTCCAACTTTCTGCACTTGAACCTGAACATTCGTTGAAGCATTCTCATCTTCTCTTCTTTTCAGGTCTTCATAAAATGATGTTGTTGCTTCTGATGCAAAAGGCGAGGTTGGATTATCTGCTGACAATTCACAAGACAAAGACGCAGATAAAGGCAGTGCTGAAAGCCTTCCTGATCCATTTCCATTTCCTTCTTGTGACTGAGTTATTGGAGGAGAAATGGGTGAGAGCTGGTTTCCAGACAGGATAAATACTCCTTCATCCTCCTTCTCCTTCCTCAGCCGCTCATTCACTGCCCAATCGAAGATCTGCATATCAGCAAGTGCTGCCGAATCCAAAGCGTTTGGCGAGAGAGGAGAAAGAGGAAGGTTTCTGTCATACGATCTCGACTTCTTCATTCTGCTGTGCCTGCTCTGTGAAAGAAGCTTGTTTGAGTGTGAACTGCTTCTCAAATACATCCCATTCAGCATCGCGGGACGAAGCACTTGTCTTGCTCCTCTTTGATGATGATGTCTTCGTGCCGCAAATGGTTTCTCAGAGGCAAATGAATTGCTGTATTGCATTCCAGTCAATGGCTCGCATGCTTCCATTGATTCACCATCCATTTTGCTTGTGCTTTCGTTTGAATGACTTGATTGTGCAAGGACCCCATCTGGATTGTCAATAGAGTTCGATTCAACAAATCTGTTCGCTTCCTTCTTTTCCGGCACATTGGATGAAGCAATTCCCATCGCAGACGAAATACTATTCTGCTTGCATTGTGGAAGCACAGGAAGACTGCTATATCCAACGAGAGAGGCAGAAGAAGCATCATTCAGTTCTGCTCTGTTTGCTGTTTGATCTGATGATGGAACTTTTTGTGTGGGTAAAGGAATTACTTCTTCTTCTTCTTCAAAAAAGGAAGGTTTGGGGATATGAATGGGAACTGTATTTGTGCAAGTCGAAACTGCTGAAGAAGAAGGAGGAAGGGAAGAAGAAGATGATGATGAAAATGAGGAAGCCAAAAGTGTTGACAAAGGAATGGAACTAATTTCATCAAGAGAAGGAGGAAGAGAAGATGATGATGAAGATGATGAAGATGATGAAGACGCGTTTGAGTACATCTTCTCCTTCAAAAATGGCAAAATGATGTCGAGCATCCTCTGTGCATTCTGCTTCACTCTATCTTCTGCACTTTCCATTTCATTATTGTTATTATCATTTGCATTCGTTGTTTTCTCTTCCACTGCACCACTTTCATTATTCCTTTGCTCTGTCTCTTGTTTTTGCATAATGTTTTTTCTATCCATCAAATTCTGTGATAATGCTGTATCTTCAGTTCTTTCTCTCTGATAACTTGGCTCTTCTGTTTGCGACGAATGCAATGAATGCAATGAATGTGGAATTGAAGAGACAAAAAAGCCATTTGCTGAACTGTTTGTTTGTGAAACTGCTTTCGAATTGCCAGAATCAGAAAATGATTGTTCGAATTGTGAATTCTGCAAAGAAACAATTTGTTGTTGTTGTTGTTTATTGTTTTCGTTATTCTCATTGAATATGTTTTCTTTTTCATTCTCACTCTCTTTAGCATCATCATGAATAGCATTTGCTTCTTTGCCTTCTATTTCTTGTTTCTCTTCTTTCTCTTCTCCACTCTGGTTTCTTCCTTTGCTCACATTCTCCCCTTTCATCTGCGCATTCGCTTTCTCCATCGTCTTTCTCAGAAATTCTGCTCTTCGCCCAAATGAATCACCCAAATTGATCATTCCATCTTCTCTTTGCTCTGAAATCATTCTTTTCATTTGTTTGTTTTGTTGTTGTCGCTGCTGTTGATTGAAGACATTTTGTTGATCATGTGGATAAAATTGATTCTCTTGACTATCCTGTTGATAATTTTGCTGATGATGCTGTTGCTGCTGCTGATGATAATGATGAGTCGAATATTGCTTCAATGGGTCCACAATTCCTGTGAGCTCATCATTTGTCTGCTTTGTTGAATACTCCAGTTGATTAAATGAAAGGCCATTTTTGTTTTTCTCATTCATTTGAATATTTCCTTTCTCATCTTGAATAACCTCATTGTCATTTTTCAAATTTCTCATGCTCATTTCTTCATCTTTCTCATCTTTCACTCTGACTTCACTTGTTTTATGCTTCTCTTTCTCCTTTTCTGCTCTCCCGCGAAAAGGAGGAATTCGAAGAGAAGGCGGATAGTTTCTTTTTCTTGTGTGAAGAATGCGATGAGGAGAGAGAAAGGCATCAGGAGTCATGTTTGATGGGATATGTGCGGATGAAGAGGGGTTGAGTGTGTTGGGAATGGAAAATGTTAATGAAGAAGGAGGAGGAGAAGATGAAGAGGAAGAAGAAGAGGAAGAGGAAGAGGAAGAAGATGATGAATATGAAAATTTTGTATTTGAATCAATGATAAGAGGAGAATGAAGAGGAAGAGAAGGAGGAGAAGGAGAAGGAGAAGATGAAGAATGAATGAATGGAATGTTCTGATCGAGAGATTTCAATGAAGAAGGGGAGAGTGAAGAAGAAGATAATGTTTGTGAAGGAGCAGGAGGAGGAGAAGAAGAAGATATATGTTCATTTTGCGGTTGATGATGATGATGATGATGATGATGAAAATCCTGCTTTAAAGGCAAGGAAGAAATCAGAGTTTTGGCATTGTTGTTGGATGTCTCGAGAATGCTATCATTAAACATTGGAGGAATTGGGAAAGAAGAAGACGATGAAGAGGAAGAGGAAGAGGAAGAGGATGAATATGAAGAGGATGAAGATGAAGATGAAGATGAAGAGGATGAAGATGAAGAAGTATTATTATTATTATTATTATTATTATTATAATCTGCTTCCAATGAAGCATTTGTTGTTCTCTGGCTAAGCTCGGCAAGTGCCTGTCTGATGAGAAGAGGCTGAAGATGCGGAGGAGCCAGCAGAAAAGACTCAATCGACAAATTAAGAAAGGCTTTTGGCTTGTCTGTTTGTAATTGGGATTGAAATGAAGATTGTGATGATGATTGTAATGATGATGATTGTGGTTGAGATTGTAAAGGTGAATGTGAATGTGAGAGAGAAGGAGAGGAAGATGAAGAGGAAGAGGAAGATGAAGATGAAGAAGGAGAAGGAGAAGAAGAAGGAAAGGGGTGAAGTGAAGAAGAAGAAGAGGAGGAGGATGAGGAAGAAGAGGATGAGGAGGATGAGGAAGAAGAGGATGAGGAGGATGAGGAAGAAGAGGATGAGGAGGATGAGGAGGAAGTTGAAGAATCCTTAAGCTGTAACAAGAGATCATTAGCATTTTCAATCATTTGCTCCATTCTCCCATTTGCTTCTTCAATTTCTTTTTTATCAGAAATTTCATTTCTTTCTGTTTTGCGAATAGAAACAGAATCTTCATTCATTTTCAAATCTTGTTTTTCTTTTTCTTTTTCTTTTTCTTTCTCTTTTTCATTTTCATTTTCATGTTTTTGATGTTTTTCATTAAAATCATTGAAACTTTCTTTTTTTTCTTTGTTTTTGTTATCTTTCTCTTTTCCTTCAAGAGAATTCTCTTCTTTTCCCTCTTCTTTTCCCTCTTCTTTTCTCTTTTCGTTTCCCTTTTCGTTTCTCTTTTCGTTTCTCTTTTCGTTTCTTTCAGCAATTAAATCTGTTTTTGATTCAAATATGTCATTTTTTGGTGATTCTTTTGATTTATTTATTGTTTCTGCAATGTCATTTGTGTTTGTTTGTTGAAGATTGGAAATGGAAGGAGGAGGAGGAAAAAGAGGAGAAGGAGAAGGATAGGGAGACATTGAAGAATGAGAACTTGAAGAAGAAGAAGAAGAAGAAGAAGAAGAAGAAGAAGAATTCGAAGCCAAATTCACATTTATTTGATGTTTCATTGAAGGAATAGACAACGCAAAGGATTTTGAAGTGAGGAGAGGAGGAATATTTTTGAGGGAAGAATAGGAAGAGAAGAAGAAAGTGATTGGAGAAAGAGAAAGAGAAAGATCTGGTTGAGAATCAGAAAGAATCGGTCGGTTGGATGATGGAGAAGGAGAAGAAGGAGAAGAAGAAGAAGGAGAAGGAAAGGGAAGAGAAGAAGAAGAAGAAGAAGAAGATAATGATGATGATGAAGGAGAAGAAAGGGAAGAAGAAGAGGAGGAGGATGATGATGAAAGTGGAGAAGAGGAAGATAAGGAGTAGGAGGAGGTAGAAGAAGAAGAAGAAGAAGGCAACACTGAAATCTGAGGTGATTGAGAGGGAGATACAGATACAATCACATATTTCTGCTCTTCTTTGTCTTTTCCTTTCTTTTCAGTTCTGTTTTGATGAATTTGATGAATTTGGCTTTTGTTTCTGATATTTGTGCGATTATCGCGATTTCTCTCTTCATCTTCTTCATTCATGTCTTCATGAACTTCTTCGCTTTCGCTTTCTCTTTCTCTTTCTTCTTCTTCTTCTCTTTCTCTTTCTCCTTCTCCTTCTCCTTCTCCTTTTCTTTCTTTTTCTTCTCCTTCTCTTTCTTCTTCTTCTTCTCCAACACATCCATTGCCAAAGCTATCAACCAAAGGAAAGGCAGCTGTTGATGCAACGATTGAATTGTGTGTTGAATGAGAAAGATGATGAAATGGATGGGAAGATATATGAGAAGAAAAAGAAGAAGAAGGATATAATGAAGAAGAAGAAGAAAAAGAACAAGAAAAAATTGATGATGATGAATTTGATGAGGAAGAAGAAGGATAAAGAGAAAGAGGAGGAGAAGAAGAAGAATTTGAGGAGGAGGAAGAATTTAATGATAATGAATTTGAGGAAGAAGATGGAGAAGAAAAAGAAAGAGAAGGAGAAAGAGAAAGAAGTGGATAAGGAGAAGGAGAAGGAGAAGGAGAAGGAGAAGAAGAAGAAGAAGAATACAAATGGATGTTATTCTTTTCATTCTTTTCTAATACATTCTTCTTTTCATTGTTCTGTTTGAAGAAGGTTTGATTGAGATTGCTCAAACAATTTGAATTATCTTTGTTATTTTCAATGTAACATTCTTCTTCTCTTTCTCCTTCTTCTTTTTCATCTTTGCCATCATCTTTATCTTCTTCTCCTTCTCCTTCTCTTTCTCCTTCTTCTCCTTTTTCTTCTTCTTCTTCTTTAAAATCTCTTTCTCTATTTATTTCCTCATTCTTTTCCTTTTCTTCCAAAATTTCTTTCAAACAATTCTTCTTCTCCTTCTCTTTCTTTTCCATTTTTTCCTTTTTTTCCTTTTTTTCCTTCTTCTTCATCATTTTTTCCTTCTTTTTCTTCAAATTCTCAAAATTAATGTTTTTCTCTTCATATTTTGGCTCATAATTCTTCAGTTCGATTTTCATTCCGTTCTGTTTGTCGATTTGCTGAAGCTTCAATGAAATTGGCTTGTTTTCATTGAAAAACGGAGAAAAAGAAGTGGAAAATGAAGAAGAAGAAGAAGAGGAGGAGGAGGAGGAGGAGGAGGAGGAGGAGGAGGGATAAGAAGAAGAATTTGGAAAAGAAGGAGGAAAACGAAATGAAAGAGGAAGATAAGGAAGAAGAGAAAAAGAAAGTGGGAAAGAAGATTTTGAAGATTTAGAAAAAGAAAAGGAAGAAGAAAAAGAAGAAGGAAGAGCAGGAGGAGAAGTAAATAAAGCATTAATGACTTCTTCTATTGACAGAAGAAGAGAAGAAGAAGAAGAAGAAGAAGAAGAAGAAAATAATCTGTGATTGAACTGTTTGAAAGGAGAGAGAGAAGAAAGAGAGGAAGAAGAAGAAGAGGAGGAGGAGGAAGAAGGAAATGGAGAAGAAGATGAAGAAGGAAAATGAAATGAAGAAGAAGAGGAAGAAGAAGATGATGATGATGACGAAGAAGAAGAAGAAGGTGAAGAATTCACAAGAAAAGAAGATGAAGATGAAGATGAACGCAATGGAAAAGTGGAAGAATTGATAAAAGAAGAAGAAGAAGAAGAAGAAGGAAAAGGATTTGAAGAGGAAGCAGAGGAAGAGGAAGAGGAAGAGGAAGAAGAAGAAGAAAAAGTGTTTGAAAGGGAATTTGAAAGAGGAGCAGAACAAGAATTCTCCATTTGCATGTCATTTTGTTTGATATGAAGAGATTTATTGGAAAGGTATTGAGGATTGGAAGGTTGTTCATTGAGTATGAGGGGGAGAAGAGAAGAAGAAGAAGAAGAAGAAGAAGAATTTGATGAGGAAGAAGAGTAAGAGGAAGAAGAGGAGGAAGAGGAAGAATTTAATGAAGAAGAAGAGGAGGAGGAAGAATTTGATGAGGAAGAAGAAGAAGAAGAAGAAGGCGAAGGCAAAGGAGAAGGCGAAGGTGAAAGAGAAGGAGAAACAGAAATTTCATCAATTTTTGAGAGATTAGCAAAATGTGAATGAAACATGTCAGAATTACTTAACATTCCCGAATGAATGAAAGAGAAAGGGAAAAATGAAAAGAGGTTTGAAAGAGAAGAAAGGAAGGAAGAGGAAGAAAAAGAACAGAATGAACGGGAAGGGATTAAGATTTGAGAAAGAGAAGAGGAAGAAGAGGAAGAAGAAGAAGAAGAAGAAAAGAGAAAAGGAAAAAATGGAAAAGAAAATGAAGGAGAGGAGAAGGAAGAAGAAGAAGGAAAAGAAGAAGAGAAAGAAAGAGAAGAAGAGGAAGGAGAAGGAGAAGGAAAAGAAGAAGAAGAAAGAGAAGAAAGAGAAGAAGAAAAATGGATGAAGTGAGTGATTGTGCTGATGGGAGAAGAAGAAATGCCACAGAATGAATGACGACGAGGCAAGAGAGAAGAAGAAAGAAGAGAAGGAAAAGAAGAAGAAGAGGAGGAGGAGGAGGAGGAAGAGGAAGAGGAAGAAGAAAACGATGAGGAAGAAGAGGAAGAAGATGATGATAAAGGAGAAGAAGAGGAAAAAGAAGATAAAGAAGAAGAAACAACTGCTGAGCAGAAAGGAGAAAGAGAACATTGCAATTGAGAAGGATGTGATTGAATGGCACTCATTTTCTCATTCATTTCTTGACTCAAATGAGAAGATGATGAAATTTTCTCTTTATTCACATTGATATTGGTCGAAATATTGTTGTTTTGCGTATTAATTTGGATTTTCTCAGCTTCTTCTTCTCTTTCTTCTCTTTCTCTTTCTCTTTCTTCTTCTTCTTCTCCTTCTCTTTCTCCTCTTTCTTCTCTTTCTTCTTCTTTTCCCTCTTCTTCTCTTTCTTCTCCTTCTTCTTCTTTTGTTTCAATCTTTCTTTCACAATCTCTTTCTTCTCGATCAAAATTCGCATCTGCAAATTGATATCCAAAAAGTTCTTCTTCTTTTTCTTCCTTTCCTTTTTTCCCCTCTTTCTCCTCTTTCTCCTCTTCCTTTCCTTCCTCTTCCGTTTCCTCCTTTTCTTCCTTCTCTTTCTCCTTCTTTTTCTTTTCCTCTTTCCTTTTCTTTTCCTCTTCTTTTTTCTCTTCTTCCTCTCCAAATGAAGAGCAAGTGCTCATTTCAATTAAAGAAGAAGATTTTCGAGGAAGAACTGTGTTTTGCTGAGGAGGAGAAGGAGAATGGCTCAGAGGAAGAAGATTCACAAAGGGAAGAGGAGAAAGAGGAGAAAGAGGAGAAAGAGAGGAAGAAGAAGAGG
The DNA here is from genome assembly GCF_001643675.1 of Monocercomonoides exilis. Classification (NCBI taxonomy): domain Eukaryota; phylum Preaxostyla; order Oxymonadida; family Polymastigidae; genus Monocercomonoides; species Monocercomonoides exilis. The sequence goes on along the minus strand of NW_027150585.1, from coordinate 803,280 downwards.
AGGAGGAGGAGGATGATAATGATGATGAATTTGAAGAGGAAGAAAAAGGAGGAGGAGATGAAGAAGAAGAAATTGGAATATGTTTGTTAGGAAAAGAAGAAGGAGAAGAAGAAGAGGAGGAGGAGGAGGAGGAAGAAGAAGAAGAAGGATGAGAAGAAGAAGAAGAAGAACAATTCTCCAAAGCAGCCGAAGAGTGAGAATTGATCAGAAGAGGGCAGAAATCGTTGATGGAGTCTGAATGGTACAAGGAAGAGAGCTGAAGAAGATCAGAACTGAGAGAAAGAGCAGTACGACTGGAGACAAGGGAATCAGGGGAGCTGAAGGAAAGAGAAGGAGAAGGAGAAAGAGGAGGAGGAAGAGAAGGAGGAAGAGAAGGAGGAAGAGAAGATGGAGGAGGAAGAAGAGAAGATGGAGGAGGAAGAAGAGGAGGATGATGAGGAGAAAGAGAAAGAGAAAGAGAAGAAGGAGAAGGCGAAAACGAATGATGAGGCAAAGGATGCTGAGAAATGGCAAGAAAAGATGGATTTTCAGCTTCTTCTCCTTCTCCTTCTCCTCCTTCTCCTTCTTCTCCTCCTCCTCCTTCATCTGAAAATGAGTGAAAAGAAAGGGAAGGAATTAAGATGGAGTTGTTGAGGGTGTCTTGGATGGAAGAATCGCATTCAACAATCGTGTTTGGCTTGTCATATTCTGCAAAAGTGCTGCCTGGAAGATGAGAAGAGGAGGAAGAGAGGAGGGAAAGGGAGGAAGAGGAGGAAGAGGAAGAGGAAGAGGAAGAGGAGGAAGAGGAAGAAGAAGATGAAGATGATGGAGATGGAGAAGAGGAAGAAGAAGATATCACAGACAGTTGTGCATTGCAGAAGAAAGTGGACAAAGCAGAAGGAGAATAAGAATTAGGAGGGTATAATTGCGAAGAATAAGGACGAGGTCTAAGAACTCTTTGGTTGATTGATTGAGAAGGAGAAGGAGAAGAAGAGGGGGAAGAGGAGGAGGAAGAGGAGGAGGAAGAAAAAGAAGAAGACAACAAAGGAAGACGAGGATGAAGAGAGGAAGAGAAAGAAGAGGAAGAAGAGGGGGAAGAAAAGGAAGAGGAAGAGGAAGAAGAAGAAGATGATGATGATGAAAAGGAAGGAGAGGAAGAATTTAGAGAATTAATTGTATTATTATTTGAAGCCACAGAAGAAGAAGCTGATGATAACGATGAAGACAAAGGAAAAGGAAAAGAAGGAGGAAGATGAAGAAGAGAGGGAGGAGGAGGTGAAGAAGAAGAAGAAGAAGAAGAAGAAGTTGAAAAACGAGAAGAAGAGGAAATATAAGGACGAATCATGAAATTAGGAGAAGATGAACAAGAATGGGAAGAGGAAGAAGAATAAGAAGGGGAAGAGGAAGAGGAAGAGGAAGAGGAGGAAGAAGAATTAAAAGAAGAAGAAGAAGAAGAAGAAGATTGCAATGAAGAAGGAATGAATATTTGTGGTATCTCCATCAGAGAAGAAGAATTAGCAATGTTATTTGGAGGTGGATGGAGAAGAAGAGGAGAAGAAGAAGAAGAGGCAAGTAAATCATTGGAAGGACTTTGAGAAACAAACTTCGAAAGAGAATTTGAATGAGTGTGTTGAATGAAACTGAACTCTTTCTCATTCATTTGTGGTTGTTCATTGTGTGTTTGTTGTTTTGTTTTCACTTCTTCTTCTTCCTCTTCCTCTTCCTTAATTTTTCTTCTTCCTTCTCTTTTCTCGTTTTCTCCTTTTTCTTCCTTTCCTCTCAACATTTCATTCTCTTCTTCCTCCTCCTCTTTCTCTTTCTCTTCCTCTTCCTCTTTCTCCATCTTCCCACTCAAAACAACTGACAACTGACCAAAATTTCCTATTTGTTGTCCAACATTTGCATTGAATGGCTTATTCAATGGAACAATTTCTGGAGTTTGAAGAGGTTTTCCTTTCTGAATACTTCTGCCATTTCTCTTTGTTTCTTCAGAAATTGATGCTTGAACCACTTTTTGGTTTGTTTTTTGTTCCGTTTTTTGCACAGTTTTTTGTTCAGTTTTTGGTTTTATTTCTATTTTTGATGAAAATTTCAGAGGAAAATGGAGAGTTAATGATGATCTGCATGTGTCTGGAACAACTGAAGGAGAAGAAGTGATTGAAGAAGTGGGAAAGGTGGAAGAGGAAGAGGAGGAGGAGGAGGAAGAAGAAGAAGAAGAAAAGGGTAAAGAGGAAGAAGAAGAAACGGAAACGGATGAAGACGAAGTTATGAAATTATTGCTGGTATTATTATTAGTATTATTCATGTTATCTATGTTATTAACGCTAATAATACTGTTATTTTCATTGTTAAAATTCTTCTTCATTGCCATTTCTTCGTTCTCCATCTGAATGAAGAAATCATCCGTTCTTTTGCGCCTGTATCTTTCAGTGAGTGGGAAAGAAGCATCACAATCAAATAGAATATTATTGTTACAGTTATTATCAGAAAGTGAATGAGAAGAGGAAGAGGAAGAGGAGGAGGAGGAGGATGATGATGAAAATGGTAATGTCTTTTTTGATGCTTGTGGAGAAGAAATAGAAGAGGAAGAAGAAGTAGATGATGATGATGATGAAGGAGAAAGAGAAGGAACAAAAATAATTTGGTTTTTATCCATTTTTAGCTTTTCTTCATCTTCATTGTTTTCTATAAATTTATCTTCTTCTTCATTGTTTATTGTCATTTGAATAAGTTGTGTTCCATTCGAATAAATTTGATAGCCTTTCTTTCTTCTGCTGCTTTCATTCAATTCAACTGCTTCTTCTATTTCATGTTCATTTTCTCCAACCTTCTTCTCATTTTCCTTCTCTTCTTCTTCTTCAATAACTTCATCGATGTTTTCTTCTTTTATTTCTTCCTCTTCCTCTCCCTCTTCTTCTTCTTCTTCTTCTTCTTCTTCTATTATCTTCTCCATCTTCTTCTCCTTCCTCAATCCATCTTCCTTTCCTTCTTCCTTCTCCTCTTCCTTTTCCTCTTCCTTCTCCTCCTCTCCATCCTTTTCTTTCTCCTTCCCTTTCTCTTTCTCCTTCTCTTTCTCCTTTTCCTTCTCCTTTCTCCCCTTAACAATCTCCTCAAACGATGGAATAGCAGGCAAAGCAATTGGCTTTTCTTTCACATTTTTCCCATTCAATTTTCTTTTTCTGTGCAATTTTCTGTTTTCCGCTCTCAATTTGTGTGAATGCTGCTTCCTTTGCAGCATCAGAGCAGAAGTGGAAGAGCGGAGATGAGAAGAAGAAGAAGAAGAAGAAGAAGTGATTGAAGAAAAGGGGGAAGAAGAAGAAGAAGAAGAGGAAGAGGAAGAGGAAGAGGAAGAGGATGAAATAGAAGAGGAGAGGAAATGATTATTTGGGCGAGAAGAAGAGGAGGAGGAAGAAGAAGAAGAAGAAGATGAGGAAGAAGAGGAAGAAGAGGAAGAAGAAGAATATGATGGTGGTATAACACTTGTATTGTTTGAATCAACAGAAGTTGAGTGTTTAACAGCAGGAACAAGAATACTCAGTTTATTATCAATTTTTTCTTGTTTATTTGGAATTTCAATGTTTGTTGAATGTTCATTTAGAGATAAATGATGATGATGAAGAGGAGGAGAAGGAGAAGGAGAAGAAGAAGAAGAAGAAGAAGAAGAAGAAGAAGAAGAAGAAGAAGAAGAAGAAGAAGAAGAAGAAGAAGAAGAAGAAGAAGAAGAAGAAGAAGAAGAAGAAGAAGAAGAAGAAGAAGAAGAAGAAGAAGAAGAAGAAGAAGAAGAAGAAGAAGAAGGAAGAGGATGATGACATCGATTATATTGTTGTTGATGTTGAGGCAAAAGGTGAAGTTGAAGTTGTGATTGATGTTGTGATTGCATTTCTTCGTTCTCTTTTCCTTTCTCTCCCTCTCTCTCTTTCTCTTCTTTCTCTTCTTTCTCTTCTTTCTCTTCTTTCTCTTCTTTCTCTTCTTTCTCTTCCTCATTCTGCTCCTCATTTTTCTCTTTGTTCTTTTCTTTCTCCTCTTTCTTATTTTTTTCCTCTTTCTCCTCTTTCTCCTCTTTCTCACCATTTTCTTCTCTTTTACCTATGAAAGAATCGTTTTTTGTGTCTGATTTGACAAGAATTTCAGGCAAAAAAGAAAGTTTTTGCGTTTTTTGGATAAAATTTGGTTGTTTGATAGAAAATGGAAAGCGTTTCAATGAATCTTTTTGAGCTAAAATATGTTGATGATTGTTGGATTCGTTGGTTTCGTCCTCTTTTTGTACTTCTCTTTTCATTTTCTTTTCTTGTTCCTTTGCTTTTTCTCTTTCTCTTTCTCTTTCCCCTCCTTTTTGTTTCTTTTTCTTTTCTCTCTTTTCCTCTCCTCTTTTTCCTTTGCTATGATCATCCTTATTGACATCTTCAATCTTCTTCTCTTCCTTTTTCTCTTCTTCCTCTTCCTCTTCCCCTTCCTCTTCCTCGTTCTCTATCTTTGCTTTGGTATTTTGCGTGTTCACTGCAGATGAGGAATAGGTAGCAGAAGCAGTTGAAAATGATGAAGAAGATGATGAGGAGGAGGAGGTAGAAGAAGCAGAAGAAGCAGAAGAAGAATAGCAACCAACCACATTCGCTGGATTATGCGATATTCCAGTCGTCGCTGCGATGTGCTGCAGGAGCGCCTGCTTGAACAAGGACAGCAGATACGCATAGTCTGGCTTGTCGTTGAATGTCAGCGGAGAAATATAGTCATAGAACTGCTGGAATATTGGCGGCAGCCCTTCAACCAGCCTCGGAGTCGCATACTCCTCCTTCTTCGCCCCAATCTCCTTCCTGTCCCTGCACTTCGACCAGGGCAGCGCCCCTCGCTGGAACTCGACGAGGACATACAGAAGAGACCACAAATCGTCCACGCGGTTCAAGTCCTGCATCCGGTGCGCATTCAGCGAGGCATAGCGCGCAGTGCCGCGGAAGCCGACATTCGGACGCTGCTTGAACTCAACACCACTGTCTGTTTGCGTGCGCTTCGCCAGCCCAAAATCGATTAGGTAAATGCGGTGCTGTTTGCGCCCGTCCCTTCCTATTACAAAATTGCTCTTCAAAATTGAATTTAAATTGAATTGCCATTAAAGAAACAAATATTTTTTCAAACAGGCTTTATATCTCGATGGATCCAATTGATTTTATGAAGATAAGAAATGCACGCGAGCATCTGATATCCTAAATTTAATACAGTTCCATAGGAAAATTTATGTTCTTGCCTCTGAATCAAAAGCTCTCTAAAAAAATACGATTTGCTAAAAAAATGCACTCATAAGCAAACCCAAGATTCTGCCCAAGTAATTCCATTGCCAAAAAAGTCCTTTGCCCGTAGTTTCCAAAAAATACAAAACGAGGAAATGGTTTATATTCTTTGTTTGATGAAGACATTTAAATCAAAATTTTTTATTGAACACAAATATGAACCAAACCTTGAAGTTTTTGTAAAATAAATGCTTCCAATTTCAAAACCTTTTTTGCAGCAGTTTTAAGTTCAAACTTAATTGCGACAGGAATTTGACCCCTCTTTGTAGATAGAACAGCTTCATAAATCTCTCCAAATGCTCCGTGACCAATCTTTCTCGTTAATGTAAACAACTCCTTAATAACAACTCCTTCCTTTAAATCTTCTGCTATCTCTTCTGTCATGTGTCTATTTGTCAATCTCCTTGTCTAAAGCTGCATTGAGATCTGAAGAAAACGTATGGGATGAAGATCGAAGACTGTCCAAAAATTGAACAAAATTCTTGCAAACATATTAAAGAAACAATCATATGTTCCAGACTTATTCTTTTGTTTTTTATTAAAAGTCTCTCTTTCTCATTTAAAAAAAAAAAAACAAAAATTTTAAGCTTTAATTGCATTATTGTCTTCTTCGATTTTTCTCAGGAAAATCTTCTCAAATGTGTTATAGCTTTAACCTTCTATGCAAAAGAATCTGTTTTTCAATTTTTATTATCTGTTATATATTATCTCCAGCTGCATATCCTTCTCTTAAGAAATAAACACATTTCATTCTCCTTAATCTCTTCTTCTTATTTCCGTTTTATCAATTCGATCCAATTCTTAAAAAAAATAACTTTCTTTTAATCTTTCGAATTTTTTAATAATAAAGATGTCACGATGGTGAAAATGAACAAGTGTATTTGAAGATTAGACTGAGAATGGTTAAAAAAGAGTATTTGTGAATCTGGAATCCAAAACTTTTGAATCATGACAGATAAAGGTTGTTATTTCTTAAATTTCTTTTCACTAACAATTGCAGCAAAATGAATAAAACTTATTCCATAAAAGCAAACCAAAAAAGTTTACTGGTTTTAACAGCATACGATATTTCATCATCATTTCAACTTGATTAAAAAAGTTCTTGACGAGAATAATCAATTTTATTTTAATAATCCAATAAAAGAGAAATATTTTTTTTTTGAAGAAATAATTTCATTTGCTTGACATAATATCAAATCAAAGACTATCACTTTTTTTTCAAAGTTAACAAATCACTCCAAGAAAAGAAAGAAAATATATCAAAAAATTACCAATTAATTTGTCCCTTTTTCAGTTCAAGTTTGATAAAGAGAATTCTTTATTAAATAAAGTGTTTTCAATAGTGTTTTTTTGTTTCATAAAAAAGCTACTCAAAAAAACAAAAAAAAAAAAAAAAAACAATAATCATTGTTTTATGTGCAATTGAAATTTCAAAATATAACATTCTTGATTTCTGTTTCGTTAATTTCGTTTGTGACAAAAAGCCTTTTATTGATTTTTTCATGTTTATGACTTTTACTGACATCAGAGTCTTGTGGAGTTAGTGACGTGTCAAAATTACGATTCACGTTTTTTTAGTCAGTCAATAATTCACAATGGACATTTTGATTTGGATAAAAAATCAAAGATAATTTTTTGTGATAATTGAACAGAAAAAAACAATTTTTTTATAAAATAATAATTTTCATAAACAAATGAATCAACATTTCAATATTCTCATTGGACGTGTAAACTTTTGTTAGGTATGTCGAAAATCAAAAAATGCACGTCAGAAGTCTGTACATCACCCAGGTCAAATTAATTCTGCAATAATATCATTATAAGTCGACCATTCTCAAAAAAAAGAGAGAAAGAGAGAGAGAGAGAGAGTATTTTCAAAAAAGAGATAACAAATGTAATTTTTGAAAGGGTGAAAATGCAATAAGTGAAAAATTTGTCCAGAAACCTTTTTTTTCAAATTTTTGTTATAATAAACATTGTATTTTTTAGGCATTTGTGATAGACTGACTTTTCACGAAGAACCTCAACAAGTTGAGCAACAAGACGGAAACTTTGCTTTCTGTTTTCAAAATTCATAAATTCAGAAATTTTATTTTCTAATTCTCTTGTTGCACATATGGGTGGAAATGCATATTTTCAAGTATTTTTTGCACTAAGCTCAAAACAATCGTTTATAATTTGAGAAAGCTTAATAAAGTCATGAGTTATAGTTATTTTGATTTTCATATCTGCAAACAGGTTACATTGATTTTACGACAAAATGTTTTTGCGTCCTCACACAAATTTCAAAAAATGAATTCTTTAAGTTTGCATTTTTTTAAAAAACACAAAGAGTCAATATAAAGAACATTATTTTTCAATTGAAAAGCTTTCAACCACATAATTTTCCCCATTTATATATGGGTGAAAATTTTTGAAATCATAACTTTTTTCATGGTGTTTATAATTTTGTAAATTCATAGTCATTCACCTAATAATTAACTTTAGAATATAAATACTTTTAAATCGATTCAAAAGCTGAAAATTGATGAAATAGAAAGACAGAGATGTTATTTATTAGAATTATCACTTTTCCTTGTTCATCAACAAATCTTTTTAAACAAAATTGTGGAGCCGAAATTTTTGAACGAAAAAATATGATTTCAAAAATTATCACCCACATATGAAACATTTTGTGCGTTCAAACAATAAACAACAATCAAACATTTTTTTCAATCGCTTAAAGAGCATTAAAAAAGGGCTATTGACAGATCCTATTCGATATCACTTAAACTACAAATATCTGCAGAAAGAAAGCTCAATCGGTCCAATAGATCAATATGTTGAAAAAATTATTAACTTCATCGTTTTTTTTTTTTTTTTTTTTTTTTTTTTAAATTTCCTTTATTGTTTCAATTTCAATTCAATGAAAAAAACATTTTTTGACAAGCAAATTATTTTTATAATCAATAGAAATGACATGTTTAACATGTGTGGTATAACTTTTTATTTTTCAATTTCTAAGTATTGTTTCACATAGTTCAGCTTTTTCATAAATTTTAGAATAACGTTTCTATTTGAAAATGTATTTTCAATCATTCCTCAATTATTATTTCAATGAAATTAAGTGAACAAACACGATTTTTTTGGGAAATGGCTGGGGAAGAAAAAAGAATAGTGTGACAAAGAATTTTGAATAAGAAAGTTGAGCTGGTAATGAAAACTGAAGAAAAAAGAAGAATAACAATTTCCAAGAAAAATGTTTGTGTGCAGGATTTCTACCTTCTACTACTCATTCTCTTCCTTTTCTTCATCCTCATTGGAATCGCCGTCTGATTCTGAAGTAAAGAAAAGAGAAAGAAGAAAAGATTAAGGTGGAAGAGAAAAAGAAGAAGAAGATGGAGATGAGAAAAAACGTTTATCTGCTCAAAAGCAATGGAATTGGAAGATTAAAGAAGCCAAGCAAACATTTTACACATATCCAATTTTTCGATATTATTTTGATAGTGTGCTGTTATTTAATTTTATAATAATTGATTATGACTTATTATTACAACATGTTTTCTGATTATTTTATTTATCTCAAGAAATCTTCTGTTTATTCTGTTAGACTTTTATTTTTCTTTCCAAACATTCACCTCTTTTCTCCTCAGATAAACCCCACCAATTTATCTTTGATCTCGCACATTGCGCATACAAAAGCGGCATTCAATCTCCTCCCCAAAAGATAGTCGAGCAGAAAAAGGAGAGTATGAATGCTTCGACTTTTTGCTTCACAAATCAGTTTGTTAGCAGTTCATATAATCTCTGGCCGTTTCTTAATGAATATCATACAAATACCAACATAGCTGCTTTATCCTCAAAAAATGCTTTGTCTTCTCCCATCCCATTCACAACCGATGAAGTTATCTTCCCCTTTTCTGTGATAACACCCTCCACCGACCTCTTCATGAAGGAAGACGACCCACCTCCTCCTCACCCTCTCCCACATGAATATCTCTTCCCTTCTCCCATCGAAATACCTGAGCCAAAATCTCCCTCTGAATTCTTTTCAACACTCTTCTTCTTCGAATTAGTGCTGCTGTAAAACCAGTTTCTTCTTCCTGTTTTGGTGAAGACTCCTTTTCTGTTCGTGAGAAGAGCAACGAAAAGAGCAAAAGCGGAAGAACAGCCAGAAACAGAGAGTGAGTCTGAAGATAAGACACCTATTCCACTATCATCAAAGCACAAACCAGCAATGCAGGTGAAAAGAGTTGTGAGTGAGGTTTGCTTATTTATCAATAATATTTTTCGCAATAACTTATTTGCCTTTCAAAACATTTTCTTTTGTTCTATTTCTTTTCAAATTTTTATTTTCTTTCCTTATTCCAAATCCAACCACCTCCCTCCACCGATCTCATCTACATTGCTCCTCCTCCTCTTCCGCAGCTTCCCCTTGTTCCCATCGCCCTTCTTCCTAAAGATCTTCTCTGAAGCACACGAACAGATTTGCAAGAAAACCATCATTGCAGTTAGTGCATCTTCACTGACTTATCTTGCACACGAAAACGAACAAGTTAAAAGAAATTGAGAAGCATTCCGGCAGCACAATAGCAGCCACAACATCCTGTTCGGCCGTCTCAAACGGCAGAAATGACATCCTTTGTGAACAAAATCAGCGATTCTCAGTTGTTTTTAAAAAAAGATCTTCTTTCATCGCATTTGGAAAAGATGGCACATAGGTCCAATTTCTCCTTTTCGATGTTTGCTCTGCCTTGCTGTTATATACCGTCTTTCTATGCGGAGACAGAAGTGGATGTTATGAAAAAAGAAATACTGTGTTTGAAGATGAAAGGAGATGGAGATTGTTATGAGAGAGAAGAATGAAAAGGAGAAGAAAATATTGAACAAATTATGCTTTTGTTTGAGGCAGTCAGATGATTCGTCACATCACTTCTTATCATTCGAGTTTTCATCAGTCTTTATCGACTTCAGAAAAATATCCTTCGTTTGATACGTTCCTGAAACAGATACTGGGATCAATAATTGACAGCCCAGACAAAGCGGCTAATGTTTACGTAAAAAGGAACAAGGGAAGCATGATTGAACTGTTGAATTGGCTGTTCTTTCTGATGTTTATTTGTGTTTTTCAAGTCAAAGTAAAGGAGGATATCACCAACTCAGTTCTTAAAAAGGAATTGCTTCGAAAGTGATAGATTTTGGAATTTTAATATCTCAGAATTGAAAGTGAATAATTAATGGAATATGGCTGAGTCGTTAGAATTACGAAAAGCAATGAATGAAATAACTTTGTGACTTCATCTTCATCGTAGAATAATTTCAAAAGCATTTCTCAGTTTCATTCATTTGTTTCTTCAATAATCACTTTATTAATTGTCATTTAACAGATTTTGTTCATATTTGCAAGGCAAATTTGTCTCAAGATTAGCAAATTTTGGCTTTATCGTTGAACTGCAAATTGATGAGATTTTTCTACTCTTCGCATTTCACCAAACTATCGTAATGTTCGTTCTGCTCTTCATTGAATGAAGCATACGTGAACACCGATAACCCAAAATTTGAACATTCGAAAGATGCTTCTTCTCCTTGTTCCGCTTTTGTATCTGCTGACATAAGTATTACAAAACACCTCCTTCAATTTTAAGTTTTTGTTCATTTCAACGAAAATTTCACTCCGTTTTATTGCTAGCATGTTGTTCGATAATGAACACAAGCTTAATGGAACTATTCATTTCAAGCATATCGTGACAATTAAAATCAAATATTGACAAAAAGAGAAATCCACAGCAACAATCAAAACAAATACAGCTAATTCTAATGATAAGAAAACAAAAACTTCGTTTCAGTCATTTGAAATAATTCAAAAAGTTCGATCTCGCCACTTCAATTGAAAAAATGCTATATCTTGATAATTTTTAAAATCCAAAAATTGTCTTTTATAAAAATAGTTAGCAGCAACACTTTTTGATAAGAATACATTTATGAAATACGTTTTGGAAAAATTTCGAGCAGAAGGAGAAAAGATGAAATTTTTTGAAATAGCATCAAAAATTTTTTATGGTGTATTTTGTTAAGAAAAATCAAATACAGCTATACTCTAAAAAACAAACAATATTATACAAAATCTTGGTAGAATAAATGTTAAAATATGCAATTAACATTTTTTTTCTGTTTCTTTCTTTCTTTTTTCTTTTTTTCAATAGAAACGGATGATGCAAAAAATGATTTGTCAGATCATACAGCCTTAATTGATGTAGGGCTATAATTTTATCTTGACCTTTTTTCTTTATCTTGACCTTTTTCTTTATCTAGACCTTTTTCTTTTTTGTTATGCTTTTAGCTTTACACAAGCTTGTGATAAATAAAAAATAACCAGAAATGTTTGAAATGCTTTTATTTCCTTATTCTGTATTTTTTTTTCAATATTTCTTTTTTTCAAAAAGATCGAGGATTATAATAATTTTATGGTTTGATCATAGGCTTGCTGCTTTTCCAGCGAATATTTTTGATAGGAAGTTTTAAGCTTCAATAACATTGTTCATCATTTCGTTTTTATATGTTTTAGTTGTTTTTAACTTTCTCAACTTGTTTTTTTTACACTTTTTCTCATTTCACACATTTTTTTAAAAACACGATTTTAGAGACATGCATCCATTTGTTTTAAAATTTAATGAAATCAAATAAAAACATATTTGAAATGAAATGATATCTCAAAGAAAAAACAACTAAATATTTGCATATGACGAACAATTTTCAGATCAAAATTTTCATATGTTCTACCATTTCGCTTCAATTTCTTGTTCAATTCTTTTTCTTTTCAGAATTAAACAAAAATATCCAATAAATAACACCTCGTTTTTATATTTTATATGCTTAAAAACCTACACAAATTCATATTTATTCCGAAAATCGTGTTTAAAGCAAAAATAGTGAAATGAGAAAAAAAGGTTAAAAATTTTATTGAAAAAGTCAAAACAAGTTAAAATAATAATATAGGAATGTAGAATTGTGATGCTGTGGCTTAAAACGTTCAGTATGAAATATTGGCTTCACAGCCAGCAAGTCTTTGATCTGGGTCCTAAAATAATAAAAATATTGAATATTTTTTTGAACATAAAAATCTCAAAAAATTTTTTAACAGAATTCTGAAAAACATAAATATCAAGAAGTCTATTAATTTTGTTTTTGTTTTTAGCCTTTTCATAAATCAAAAAAGCAAAAATAAGTTTCAAAAAAACAGGGTTGAGATAAAATTTTGATGTCAAGATAAAATATGCACCCTAATCAACTTTTTTGAATTTTAATGTTTTATTTTGAAAGAATTTTTATCAATTCTCGTTGTGTGAATTGCTAAAAACTTTATTTTTTGAAAATTATACAAAATTGTTATCGCTTCGCTGGATCAATCTGATGATTAATAATGAAGGATGAATTTGTGAATATCTTATCTTTCAATTAATCAGACAGTTTATCTGTTAAATTTTTGATCAAAACATCCATAACAACAAATCAACAAGGATTAAGCTATCTTTTTCTCTGCAATACCTTGCCAAAAGTTCTTGCACAAAAAAGAGTGGTATGAGGAAAGGCATTTCCCTGATAGTTTTGAAAATATAATATTTGTTATTATTTCTCTGCCTCGATTATTCTTTTCATTTGGGTTGATAAAAATATTGATGTTTTCCGAATGATGTGCTTTGCTAAAAGTCGAAGGAAATGAGCGTCACCGAAAAGTTCACTGGTTTGCATCATTGCTGCATTTGAATTTCTGGTAATTGCATTTCTTTCTTTCTTTATATTTTTGAAGCATTGTTTGATGGATTTGGAGAGTGCGATGAGGAGGAACAAGTGCAGAAAATAGAGGAAATGAATGGATTAATTGAAGAAATGGATGAAGGAGAATTCATAACAGTTTTCACAAAAGATCTATTCAATAAAATATACCAAATGATTGAAGAAAAGACATTGTCATGGGGAAACGCAATTTTGTTGTTGAAAAATGCTGGTTCTTGCAAGGAATTGAAAAGCTTTTTTTGTAATTCTTTTGATGATTCATCGTTGAGTAAAAAAATGCCATCGATGATAATTGATGAAAATGAGAAGATAAAAGATGAAATGAACGAAAAGTTTCTGGTTGATCTCTGTGAATGTTATCTTTTGTTGGAAGACAGCACTCTTTTAAGACTGCCTTATGCGTGCTTGACTTGCCTTCTGAAAGCTGCCTCGAAGAAAGAGGAAAACGAGGAAACTCAGAAAGAAGTTGAAATAGCTTTGTTTGCTTCAAGTTGCATTTATAAATTCGCTGTTTGAGCATTACTATTTCCTATTTGATGTTATTAATTATTTTTTTAATTCTGATTAGAAAGTGCCAAAAGAACTATATTTAAATGAAATGACAGAAATCATCAGATATCATCAGGAGCATCACAACCTCACTCGGCTTTCCTATCAGTCTGCTTGGCAGTTTTTGATAAACAGATTTTACAAAGACAAAAGCTTGGAAGAAGTGGTTGTGAATAAACTGCATTTCGCGAGAGAAGCAAGAAGAGAAATCGAAGAACTGGCAAGATGCATTGACTGGAAGAGAAAAGAAGAAAGAGGAAAAGAAGCGAAAGAAGTGATTGTGATCTGGAGATGGATTTATGCTATTGATAATTACTTGGCATGGTACACGTTGTGGAATGAAGAACTTGCAAAGCTAATAGCCTACCTTGTTCAAATGATTCGAGCATCAAGGGACAATCACAAAGATATTTGCAACGGATGTCTCGATTCACTTCGATGTGCAGTAGAAAAGAGAAATGTGGAAATTGATGACTTGTTGAAAAGTGGAGCTATTGGTGCTGTTTTGGAGGAAATGAAGCAATCAACTTTGGATGATTTTATTTTGTGGAATTGCTTGGATTTCTTTTTGAAATATTCAAAAAGGCTGAAAGAAAAAGAGGATGATGAAAAGGAAGAAGCGAAAAGAAAGGCGATCAAAAGAGAGATATTAGAAAAGATGGAAGAAGAAGGATATGAAGATATCATTGCAAGCCTTTATGGAGTGATTTCTTTTGTTAACGGAAAAAATTATCTTAAATTGTCAAAAAACACTTCTGAATATTTAACGTATCTGTAAATGGAATATTCTACACATCTCCATTCATTTCATCTCATCTCAACTCAGAAAAGAAGAAAACTTGAAGAAGAAAGATGAAAGAAAACGAGCATGTGAAAAAACAAATATGAAAAGATAAGAAGAGAAGAGAAAAGAGAAAAGATTTCGTTCTTAGGCAACATTTTCAGTTGAATCTGAAGAATATTCAACAAAAATTGTGTGTTCTTCATTCATCTCATTCAATCTTCTCATTCTCATCTTCCACTTCGACATCACTCACACACTCTCCCTCCCTCATTCAAACATTCACACAGCATCTGTCTTCATTTCAACATTTGTGATCTTCCTTTTCTTCTTCTTCTTCTTTGTCATCAGATTTATTTCTGTTTAATTTTTAACAAAAAAAGTTGACAACTTATTTCTTCAGCAAACATTTCTTTCTTCATTTCTTTTGAATTCTTCTCAAGAATAATCATTTCATTCTTCTCCTTCACCTTCTCATGTTCATTGAAAATATAATCAGAAAGAGAATAAGCAAAGGAGAGCAGAGGATTCAAGAGACAAAAACTGAACAATTGAACACATTGTTCAAAATGAATCTTGTTGATGAAGATGGAGGGCAATGATCCATTAAATGAAGATTCTTGATGGAACAAATCGAAAAGATTTTTCTTTTTTCTTTTTATTTTTGTAAAAGGAAAGAAAAACAATATTTAAATTCATTCAATTCTTGTTTTCCTCCCATTTTGTGATATGAATAAAAAAGAAAAGAAAATATAATTTTTGAGTCACAATTTTTATTGAAAAGAATTTGGTTAAATACTCACAAAATAATCAGAAATATTCAATGATAAACAATCATAGTATTTTCTGTTCAAAAAATCAATCATTTCTCGAAAACTTTTGATGAAATCTTCATATCCTTCTTCTTCCATCTTTTCTAAAATCTCTCTTTTCAACTCTTTTCGTTTTGTTTCGTCCATCTCATCCTCCTCCTCCTCTTTCAGTCTTTTTGAAATATTCAAAAAGAAATCCAAGCAATTCCACAAAATAAAATCATCCAAAGTTGATTGCTTCATTTCCTCCAAAACAGCATCAACAGCCCCGCTTTTCAACAAGTCATCAATTTCCACATTTCTATTTATTGCTGTACATCGAAGTGAATCGAGACATCCATTTAGAATTTCTTTGTGATTGTCCCTTGATGCTCGAATCATTTGAACAATGCTGCGGATAAGACCAGTAAGTTCTTCGTTCCACAATGTGCATGAGTTTAAGAAATCATCAATAACAAGAAGCCATCTCTTGATAACAGACACTTCTTTCACTTCCCTTTCACCTTTTCCCTCTTCTTTTCTCTTCCAATCTACACTCTTTGACAGATCTTCCAGTTCTCTTGCTGCCTCTTTCGAAAAATGCAGTTCATTCATAATCACTTCTTCCAAGCTTATGTTGGTGAAAAATCTGTTTATCAAAAATTGCCAAGCTGATTGAAAGGCAAGTCGTGTCATATTGTGATGTTCCTGATGACATTTGATGATTTCTGTCATTTCATTCAAGTAAAGTTCTTTTGGCATATCCTAATCAGAATAAAAAAAAAAAAAAAAACAATTAACATCAAAAAGAAAATAGAAGCAAACATACATAATATGTGTTAGCATTACTTAAAGCCAGCAAAGCCATTTCCGCTTCTTTTTGAGTCTCCTCGTTTTCCTCTTTCTTCGAGGCAACTTTCAGAAGGCGAGGTACAATGATTAAAAGCAATTCATCCGAAATGAAGTAGAAATTTAGCAAAGCAAAACATTCGCAAAGATCAACCAAAAGCCTTTCGTTCTTGTCTTCTATTCTCCTTTCTTCTTCAATTATCATCCCTGGCATTTTTTTACTCAACAATGAATAATCAAAAGAATATGAGAAAAACTTTTTCAGCACTTTGTTGTATCCAACATGCTTCAACAGCAAGATTGCATTTTCCATCGAAATATTCCTTTCTTTAATCATTTCATCCATTTCCTCAATTTTCTGCATTTGTTCATCTTCTCTGCGACGCTAAAGCTCATGGAATAATTCTTCAAAAAACATTTAAAAAAACAAAAATTTTGTTCAAAATGGTTCAATCCAAATAAAAGAACAAACTTGAAAACTGTTCTGTTAAGGTTATAGCTTGAACTCCTTTTTCACATTTATCAGCATTTGGCAAACTCATTCTGTTTGTTATAAAAAATATACAAAAAGAGTGGCAACGTGTAACAAGAAACAAAATAAAAGATAAATACACACATCGTTGATTATATTGCAGTACTAAAATGATCGCGATACAAACTGTACTGTTTTTGCTTTATAAAAAGAAATGCAAAAGAAATTGCGAAGAAGCCTCAATGATTGGTTGTCTAAGTCAAAAATGGAAATCTTTTGTTTCTTTTTGATCTAACCAAAATAAATTCAAGATGAAGAAAACGTTGTGATTCATTATTGTTGTTATTGTTTTTCAAATTGTGAGGATATTTCCATCTGTATCCTTTCCAAATTGCAGGAATATGAGTTATTGTTGAAATGGACAATATCCGCTTGAGAGAGCAATATAATGAAAATGGAGCTGATTAATAAATAGCCATTGAGAAATAAATGAAGTTATGCAAAGGCAATGATTATTATAATTTTTTATTTGGTACAAGAGATGAAAACAAATTCAACTGTTATTTTATTGAATGTTGATTTATGGATGGAATTCTGTGAAGGACAAAATCTGCACAAAACTATATGGGTGTTTTTTTTTTACATCATAAAAAAAGATCAAAAATCGAAAAAATAAAATGAATTGTGGTATTTGTTGATCAATGAAAAAATTGATTTTTTACAAGAAATTGGCTTTAATTTCTGTTATATAAATTTGTAATATTTATTAATTTGAAAAAAAGCATTCCTTTTTAAAGTTTTGGTTAAAAAGTGTTTTTTTGATCAAATTTCAAAAAAAAAATATGAAAAACCAATCTTAAAAAGGAAAATAGAAGTTTCAAGAATTTCTAAACAGTACTAATAAATAAAAAAATAATACAGATAGATATTAATATACATAATTAGTTTATTTAAAATTGGATGCAATGTTTTTTATATTTATTGATCTGAAACATCATCACCAAGTTCCTGCTCCAGCAGTTCATTCCAACGATTTATAATAACAATGAACAAAATGGAAAGGAAATAGCAATGGAAGATCACAACAGAGTCAATTCCACTTTTTTTTCCTAATTATTCTTATGAAATGATATTCTAGCATTCTTCTTCATCTGCTGCCCATCTTTCTTCCGTTTCTGCTCTCCTTCATCTGAATCCCCCATTTGATAATGTTACCCCTGTGGTATTCTTTGACATATATGGGTTTCCTTATTTATCTTTCGTTTCACTGCTTCATTGCTTCTCTCTTAAAAAAACTTATTAAGCTTTTTCTTCGAATTCGTTTTGTTCAATTTCTTTTCTTTCTTCTCCTTGCAGCTAGCTCCATCTTCCTCAACCACACCTTCATCACCAGTCTCGCATTTAACAATCCCAGCATATTCAACCTCATCTCCATAGCAAACCTCTTTTCCTTCAACTCCTTCAACAACTCCGACTGTTCCATGGGCAGCGTCATCTTGGAATACAGAAACCATCAAACAAATGCAGGCGAATGTTTTCCTTGATGTAAATATCAGCCGGTTCAGTACGATTGAAGAGGTGAATGAAGGAAGATGAAGAGGAAGAAGAAGAAAACGAAGCAGTTGTGTTTCATGTTATGCTCAGATAGGATCGAACTGAATGGAATTTGTTTCAGTCGTATGAGATAAGGAGTTCTATGAAAACAGTATTGATCGAGTCGATTGGTTTGTTTTCTGTTGAATCTTGTGCCTGTGCTGGTAGAGAAAAAGAAAGTCCCTTGCGACAGAGTTAGAGGAGAGAGAAGAAGGAGGATGTTGCTTAAGTTACAGAGAAGAGAAAGAGGAAGATGATGAATTATCTGATGAATTTGAAGATAGAGCGAGATATGACGAAGTATCTGTTATTATTGGAGCGATGAGAAAAGAAGAGAAATATCAAAATAAAAAACTGGATGGAGAAGTTGAGTCACAGCCTGATAGCACATTTCCTCCACGCATCTGTGAAAGGATGAAGAATAGAAATGAATATTCAAAAAAAAAAAAAATAATAACAAAAATAAATTATGACAAAATTATTTTTGTTTCAAATGATATATCAAACCATCAATATCTTTGCGGAAAAGTGGGAAATGTACGTGTGAAGCTCATCAGAATGGCAGAACGATAGAATCTGCTCTTCACTCTCCTGCACGTGAAAGCGGATGCACCACTTGTCATCGCTGCCTAAGTGGATATAGGCTGGAGGATGGAAGAGGAAGAAGGCAGAAGAGAAAAGCTGTAGTGAGTATCAGGTGGTTGGGATGAGGTCAGAAGAGAAAAAAGAGGGAAAGGAGGTGGGCAGCAACAACAACAATAACGATGATAACGATAAGTTAGAGAATTGAGGTTGTGTCTGAGAAGCGGAAGAAGAATATGATGAGAGAAAAGATGCAGAAGCAGCAGCAGAATAATAAGAAAGAGAAGAAAGAAGAAGAAAGAAGAAGTTAATGAAGTTGATGTGCTTGCAGACGCTAATGCAGAGAAAGCGAATGTGTTTCGATAATTCGCAGCTGAGTCCTTCTTCGATTTTTGATTTCAGGCAAAAAATCTGAGCAAAGTGTGGTCAGAATCGTTACAGGCTTATTCTTCGCTTTTGTTGTTTTCTTCTTTTCTTTTGCTCCTCTTTCTTTCTGAGCCTTTCTAATGTCTTTGTCAAATCAATCTTCATCTTCTTCCTCTTCCTCTTCATCTTTCTCATTATCGATGCATTTATTTGTCAGATACAACGATCCCTTTCCATCTTTATCACTCACAAACTCATTTGCACTCCTCTTCTCATCCTTCTTCTCTCCCTTCCCTTCCTTCCCCTCCTTCTCCCCACCCACCCGAATCCCCTGGCTAGCCACATACGCTGCATAGTTCAGAAGGATGCTCTGTGGCTCAAACACATCCCTCGTCGCTGACACGCTGCTGCTTGCAAACACACACACATTGTCCAATCTGCTCTTCCCGAGAATCGCACGAGGGATCGGCACAGTCACAAGCGGTGGAAGCGAGAACGAAGAAATAGAAGAAGAAGGAGAGGAAGAAGAAGGAGAGGAGGAAGACATGTTTGATAAAGAGGCAGAGCTTGGGCTAGTCATGTCGAAGGACTTCTGTGTGAGTGAAGATGTGTCTGTGGCAGGAAATGAAGGAGTGAGTGTGTTTGGCGGAGTTCCAATAAGAACAGAAGGGGCAGACAATAGTGTGTGTGGCAAGGGAGAAAAAGGAGGAGTGGCAAATGTTGAGGAGGCTGCGATGTGTTGAGTGTGCTGCTGGGCAGATGAAAGCATGCCGTCAAACGAACAAAATGTCTGCTGCTGTTCATCTTCATCATCATCTCCTTCTTCTCTTCCCCTGTCCCTCCTCCTCCTTTCTGTTGCTGAATGTGCAAGTCTTGTGTCAAAAGCATCGATTTGCAATGTGCAAAACTCGTCTTTTTCCTTCTTCTTCGTCTTCGCCTTTGGCTCTTCCTGCTGTCTCCATTTCCTCTGCTCTGCGCTCAATTTGCTTCTGAAATCCGCTTTCTTTGCTTTTTCAATTTAAACTTGAACTTCTCTTTCTTCGCTTCTTGGCGGTGTCATAAAGCGAGCTGATTAACGCAATGTGCCTTGAAGCTCCTTCCCTCTTCCACTGCCATTTCTCATTCGATGCCCATTCGCTTCATTCACACTGTTAAGCACAGCCGGAGCGAAGAAGCCGCACGAAGTGCTGAAGCAGAGCGGAGTGCGCCTCTGGGGAAGAGGAAAACAGTTCAAATGTACATTCAGCGAAGCTGAAGAATGCATTGATGGCGATGAAAATACTGTTGAGAGCAGGAATACTGAATGAATTGATTCTTGAATGGTGCAATCAATCTGCTGATTGAACATCTTTCAAGCATTTGATAGTCTATTGACTGATACAATGTTAAAATGAGAGGAAATATCTTAGATGCAGAAGAAAGCGAAGAACGCTAAGAAAGTGATGATGACGAAGAGACATAGAAACGTTAAATCTGCTGAAAAATAGTTATTTTGTCGAGAAAATTTTGTGTGAAGTCGTTGATTGGACCAAATATTAAATTCAAAAGTTGATTTCATATATGGCAAGACAATCGTTATCGTTATATTTGTTGAAGTCTGAAGGAAATAAATTGATGAAAAATGACATCCTCAGCGTTGTCTGTCTTTATGTAATTGCTTTGCCTTTCTCTTCAAAAGCAAAAATGAAGTCATTTCTTAATTTCCTTTCCTTTCCATTTTTCCTCTTCCATTCAACCCCCAAAATCCTCAGAAAATATCAATCCCCTCCTTTTCTTCAGAATTCCCATTCTCTTCCATAAAATCTTTTCTCATAAAAAATACCCCTCTTCCGATCAAACATTTCTCAATTGTCCTCTTCTCTGTCCCGCTTTTGATCTCTTTTCCTTTTTTTCAAATTCCATATCTCCCATCAACAATAAAACCTTCCTCATCATCCTCAGCAACTTCTCAATATATTTACTGCATATTTTTCTCTAAATCTCCACATGTTCTTCCCCATTCCATTGTCTCAGAATTTCTTTCATTTAAGAACCCCTCTTGAAACATTAACATTCAAAAAAAACTCAGCTCCCGCCCTCTCCCACAAATAATCCTCTTCCATCACTTGGATGCACCATATATCTCCTGTGCCTGTTATTGACGAGATAAAAACGAAATACAACTTTAAGTGTTTGAAAACATTTTTTAAGGGGTTGATCATAACAAAAACTTGTAAGTTTGGCTGGGCATTAACAGTTCTGCAGGTGGGCTGAGAAGACCATCCTATAAGATAAACTATAAATTTTGTCGAGATAAATTTCATAATGAATTCAGTCATTCAGAAGTTGAAGCTTCGATGAGAGTTTTTCAAATGATGATGTCATCAAAGATGAGTGTGATGTCAAAATGCAATCGAAGAGCAGTTTGGTATTTATTTGTTTTTCTTTTTGTGAATATTTATCTATTTATTGATTTTGAATTTATTTCAGGGCAGGAGGTGGAAATGAAAGAAAATGAATGAAAGTGGGATATCTCATAATGCAGTCCGACCATCGAATTGAGGCAGCAGATTCATATGGAAAGTGCGAATGATAGATGGATTGAGAAGGAAATTAGAACTGATAATTTCTGAAGGAAAACAATCTATTTAAAATCGAGAAAGATTAATACAACACACAAAACACAAATTTTCCAAATTTCTGAAGATCAAGAAATTGAAGGATATGTTGGAGAAATGACTTCTGGAAGGATAGATGATGAATCAGATGATAAAACTCTTGAAAATTGATTATTTTCATTTATACTTTATCGATTTCAACTTTTCTTATTTTATTCTTTTTCAATAACATTATTTAACAGTTTGTTGCTTAAGACATTGATTCATTATGTATTGTGATTATTGTTATCATGTTTTTCAAACCAGCAAACTTTTGTTTTTGTTCTGTTTATTGAATATTCGATATTTTTAAGATATATTTTCAAATTCTTTCACAAATTTTAAATAAAAACGATTAGAAACAAATTAAAATCAACTAATAAGTAATAATAATATTATGTTAAACAATATTTTCATTTTATTTCAAATTCGAATTTTATTTTCAACACAACCCTTAATGAAAAAATTGTATGATCAAACGTCGGAATTTTTTATGATATCAAAAAAAATCACCCATATAGAATTTGGGAGCATAAGGCAGTGGAACAGTTTTTTGGCAAGGAAAGTGGCAGGCGATATCGAGGGAAGGATATTTTGCACATAAAAAAGAAGACCAGAATTCAATGAAAAAAAGGAGAACCTTAAAATATCGGTTTTTTTTATAAGGTTTTCCTGTTTCTCGAACTGTGCCAGGCAGGCATGGAAAGCGAAGAATTTTTATTTCTGCTTCCGCTTTTGCTTCGAAAGAGCGGAGAAACGCCAACTACGAGACATCCAATTGTCGAATATTTGCTTGCAGTCGAACGACATTCAGGCCAAACGCTTTTGGTTTTCATTCTTCGAAAGGACAGCTTTTTTGAGTGAGCAAGGAGATTTTCATTCGTAATTTGCTTAAAAAAGAAAATGTGACTCTCACTTCCTTCTCTTTTGTTTTGAAAGATAGTCACTTATAGGCAAATCACCCAACTGATCTGAAATGAAAATTACAATTTAATTCTTTTCGGGTGATGTTAAGATATAATGAAAAATAAAGTGAGTTACATTGCACAAATTACAAACGCGCCTGAAGAGATAGGAAAATGAGTGGAAAATACAATATTATTCGCATAGGGGTGGGAATAATACGAGGCGGGAAGAAGAAAAGGAAGTGAGAGTCACATTTTCTTTTTGTATCAAAGCACATATGCTTTGATTCAAAAGAAATCATTCTCTCACTTCCTTCTCCACTGGTTTGAAATTAACACCAAATTAGGAGCATGTGAAGCATCAAAAATATTATATAGACTTTAAGATCTCCGTTTTTTAACATTTTTTCTAAGAACTCTTGCTAAGCTTGTAATCTGGTTCTCATTATGAATTGAACGTATTTTTCTTGTGTGACTTCTTGTTCGATCTTTCTTTCACTCTGGTTCTTCTCTTTAGGTTCTTCGATGCTGTTGTCTTCTGGTTCCTCGATTCGACTTGGCTTAAGACAACACGTTTTTGAATTTAAAACAGCTTTTCCCTGATTGTTGTGATATCTGGTGTTTTTCCTTTTTATCTTCACTATTCGCGAGCGCTTTGTCATTTGTGATGATCCTGAATCTCTGCTTCTATCCACTTCCTCCTGTTCGTTCTCAGCTGTGGTTGAATCATCATCGTAATCTCTGCTTGCACAATTTTCTTCTGAGCTTCTCAAGTTTACTAAATGTGGATCAGCTGAGTCACTTTGCATTTCCCTTTGAACATTGCTTTCGGTTGATTGAACTGCAATCGCTATTGCACAAGAGGAAGAAACACCTGATTGACAATAGTAGTTCGTTATCGTAACGCTTCTCGGAGACAGCCTCGCAAACTTGGCAACTTGTGCTATGGGCATTCCAGACATCGTTTAGGCAGATATTGAAGCGAACTTTAGTGAATAAGTTCCGAAACATTCAGGAATACCTGACTTGAGAATGATTTCAGATGCAAGTTTTATCAGGGCTCTTGAAAACAGGGTCTTTTTTGTTATTTCGTTCACAAAAAAGTGATCAGAATTTGTTTGTATCCTTTCCACTCTAAACAACAATTCCTTCACAGCTGATGCATAGCAAATTAATGGTGTTTTTTGTTGGAATGGGATGATGATATCTGTTCTTTCAGTTCTGGTCTTCAACGAGGTATCAAGGGCAATTGAGTCCTCTTTTATTGTTGAATGTGCAAGGCTTATTCTTTCGAGTTCAGTGAAGCGGCACGCAGAAAAGAGTATCCATAGGCAGATTGTTTTCTTTGTGAGTGTGTCATTATCCAGATCTTTAATTTCACCTCAGGTTGCTATATTGTCCAAAAGAACTCTTGGATTCCAAATGGGAGGCTTGTTTTTCTTATTTCTTCTTTCAAGTCTTTGGAAATATCGGAAAAGAATCTTCATTAGTGGATAATATGTTTTCTGTTTTAAAATAAAAGTTGAGACGCCAGAGAAATTGCTGAACGTGTTTTACATAGCGAAGACCATTTTTGTCCCTTATCGTGAAGTCAAAGAAAGACATCCGCACATTTTATTACCCAGTCAAACCAATCACTTGGAGGTGGACCATAGTTGCATACAGCCCACTCTTCTCCGAAACGAGCGAAACTTAGTAAATATCCATTCTATGTTGATGGCGAAAAGCTGGATTCGCACAGATTGACCATATCGATGGAAAATCCTTTTGTCTGCAGGATGGCATTGAACCAAACTTCTCCGTTAGAAGCAAAGGATTTATCAAGATTGCACGTAGTTTCCCTGGTGGAAGACAAGCATCCATCTTCTTCATCAGCGGTCTTGGAATTAGAAGATCGCTCGGTTCTTCGATATCCATTCGATACGATTCGTTTCTCTCAACAGCGTTTCCCATATTTAGCCCATCCAATCGGGAAGAAGGAGAAGAACTCGAGCTTGTTCAAGAATCGTTTTCCTGATTGTGGGAAGAATGAGTGGAATAGGTGGGCGAGCGAGATCGGTTTCTCCACGTCAAGGCTGTTGAAGGCCATCTTCGTTTTTATGGCTTCTGGGACCGCACCATCGATAAGCTTTCTTGTTCTACGCTGTGGCAAACGCATCCAGAGTTATTTTCACTTGAATTTTCTTCAACAGTTTTCGAAAGGCTTCTTGTCTAATTTGATAGTCTTCTCCCCATTCTAATCTTGAAAGGGAGTCGGCTCTGCCGTTTTTATTTCCCGGAATGTGCTGAGCCTTCACTTGAACTTTCATAGCTTTCGAAAGCCTCCATATCTTCGTTAAAAGCCTTCGAAGGTTTGTCACTTCACACCTTATGAATAAGTTGAAAACTGATGTTGAGTTGTGCGATCAAAAAAGAAGTTTGCTGATGTGGTTGGATGACAGTGTGGGAGTGAGATGGATTTGCGATTGAAGAATCACCCACATTTCTCGATTTTTGGAGCTTTGGTTACGTTGCCAACGTGGGAGGATATAATGGAAATCGAATTCTTTGTTTCTTGTTCTTTAATGGGCTTTAGCTGTTCTTCTGGATGTGTTTGTTGTGAGGATTGCTTCTTGAACGAACAGAGGATAAAGCTATCGGGTAGTGTTGGCCTTTTATTTCGTTATCCATTTGGGGGAAAACATGAACTTCCAAGCATTTTTTGCACAAAGGACAAAATAATGGTTTCACTCATAACTTTTGTTAACTCTCTCAGATTTCAAAATAAATTGGATTTTTTATAATTGTGAACAAACATCAATGAAATAATAACATAATGTTTTGTATCACAACTAATATCACAATAAGGAAAAAAAATAGAAAGTATTTTTTGATAAAAAAAAGACTATAAAAAGTGCATAATTTTTCAATGAAATAACTTGAAGTGACATATTTTCCCCCATTTGGTTTGATTTGGGAGGACAGAATGGTTGATATTCATCCATTCTTTCCATCCTGTTCTCGAAACCATGTTGTTCAGAGTTCGATACAGAGTTGAATGAAAAAGAGAAGCTTCCCGAAACACAAACATTGTGGGGTTCAGTTTTCCAATGAAGGCTGCCAGGTCTCTCACTCTAACTTCTTGTGTTTTGAGGGACATCTTCCTCATTTTGAGACATTCCCTTGTTTAATGATACATTCTTTTCCTTTCCAACGCAACATGAAAATGGCCTATGTCCCAATCGAATTCTAAATAGGTTAGGCTTTGCGATGGTATCAGGTGACTCTTTTCTTCGTTCACAAGCAAACCAAGGCATTTGAGGAGAGAGACGACTTTCACAGTTATGCATTTGAGCTTTCATTGATCTTGGTGAAGAAGGATAATATCGTCTAGGTCGGAGATTGCTCTTTCGTACTATTTCTGAAGAATGAATGTTATCACTTTCCTCATGATTTTTGTGAAGATTCTTAAAGAATCTTTGCATCCAAATCGTATTCCGTTGAAACAGTGGTAAATCTTGTTGAATTAGAAAAAAAGATAAGGCTTGAAAATGTTGTCCACCTTTTCCAAGCAATAGGTCTGGCTGTGATCGATGGTTATCGCATAATCTCCTCTTGCTATAATTCGTTCCACTGGCCTGTAATCCGTTTATTTGAAATGAAAAGACTTTGTAGCATAGTTTCGCTTTCTGCAATCGATAATTTGCCTCCATCCACCTTGTTTTTTCCTGATGACAAACACTGAGTTTAAGCATTTCACTTTTCTTTTTGGAATCTTTTGTATTTTATTCGTCTCGAGCTGCTCCTGTATTTGCTTTTCCATCGCAATCGTTGCTTCCTGTGACTGTTGTGGACAATGAGCTACATTCTTTGCATTGATTAGTCTCTTCCTGGCTTTTTTGCTTTTCCAAATTGGAATAACACATCTCTTTATCAGCCTTTCTCCGCCTTTCCTTCTCCGAGCATTTTCAATAAAAATGCCGTTCTTCCTCCAACTGTTGAATACAACTGGCTTAATTTGTTCTCGCTCCCCTGGTTCGCTGCTGCGAATGGCTTCTATTGTTCGTGCTTGCTGATATTCTCTATTCATGCGACCGAGGACCCGAACGAAAAAACAGTGAATGCTGATCTCTCTGACTGGTTCTGTCTTTTCCATAATAACTTTTTCCAAAGGCTTATGAATTAAAAGATATTTGTGCCCATCTTTTGATTGTTGTCTCCATTGTTTTCCTGGATTCTTCAAACAGATCCCTTTGTCTTTTGGTTTGAAGCGTTGATACAGAATCTTCCTTAATTTTCGCTTCCTCGGAAAAACCGAATCTCGCTTGAATACGAGCGTTTCTGGCTTCCTTCAGGGCTTGAGCAAAAAGTTAACAAGCTTGAGCTATTGTTTCATAAACTGCATTATCCTTTAAAGTCTTTGAATGAGCAAATAATAGTAATTTCATAACTGGGTATAAAAACGTTTCGCATCTTTCGCCTGCTTGGTCTAATGCATCTTTGAAAGGTCTTGCATTCTTTGCAAAAGGCGGAGACGCTCAAGATAGAAAGGGTGATAAATCCTCAGTCTTTAATGTGAAAATTAATTCGTTAATCATTAGATCCGGCAAAGGCAGATCATATAAGGATAATTCCGGTGGTCTTCCGAATATATCCAAATATGAATCTTCCAGAGGTGTATATTCTTCTTGTTTTTCTTCTTGCGAAGTTGAAGAAGATAAAGGTTGCAAGGTTGAGAAAGAAGAAGGTTGGGAGGCGGAAAAGGGTCAGAAAAATGTTGGAAACCCGCTTGTTGAGCCACCAGGAAGCGCCGCTGCGCTCGGTTCGGTCGCAAGTCCAGCTCCCAGATGATTATTCGGAATCATCTTTTTCCTTGATCAGTGATCGTGACTTGCCAATCAGTGACGATCTCTCAAAACAGAAGAGAAGGAAGTGAGAGAATGTTTTCTTTTGAATCAAAGCACATGTGCTTAATTTCTTCGACGCTACAGGCAACAACAGAAAAATACAGAATATTTTTGATCAGCCTCTTCAAGCGCAGACAGCCAGAGATTTTTTTGCAATACTCCATTTGCGTGGCATTGATGAAGAGTTGATTTGTGGGAACTTTGTTGCTTCATATTGTGTGCGCTGAGGTATTTGCAAACGTTAGACAAGACGGCCATGTTTTCTCAGACGAACACTGAGAGTGGGCAATTTCTCTGAAGACATTTAAATTTATTCATTTCTGATTGTTATGATGTTGGTTTGTGTTTATCTTGTGTTGTGGCTTCTATTAGAAATTGTTTTTAAAAATAGAGAATTCTTCAGATTTTGCTTTCAAGCGAACCTATTTTCTGGTGCTTATTGAGTTCACTATGGTGCTCGTGTATTGACAAGTCTATAGATATATCATTGTGTTTCTTCATCTTCTTGTCATGTTGCTGTGATCATTGAAGCATTGACATTTTGTAAATGTGAGTATGCTTCTGCAGAGCGTAGTTGCTAATGCAATGAGATGGGGGATTCAGCGTTTGTCAACGGGGGACAGTATCAATGGTGCAAGAAGAGAAAAGATACCTAAATCAAAAGCAGTTAAAGAGAGACATTTGTTGCATAGAAGGAACAATGGAAGAAGAAAATGAATGACAATGAAAGAAATAGGAGGAGGAGGAGGAAGAAGAAAAAGAAATAAAGAAGAAGATAATGATGATGAGTTCGAAGAAGAAGAAGAAAAAGAAGAAAAAGAAGAAGATGTTGTAGAAAAAGAAGAAGATGTTGTAGAAAAAGAAGAAGATGTTGTAGAAAAAGAAGAAGAGGAAGAGAAGGGAGAAGAAGAAGAGAATGGAGAAAAGAGGAGAGCTTCAAATCCTAAAAAGATATGCGTTTCTTGCAACATTATTTCATTTTGCAAACTTAGAAGAAATTGATGAGGATGCATGTGGTAGCTTTCATGACAATTATCTTGAAAAGTTTATGAAAAGAAATACATTGTCGATAATTTTTGTGCTATTGAGGAGATAATCAGCCAAATCATACGGAAGAATTTTTGAAAAAAGTGCTAGCTCACATTTTCAATTTTCGTTGGGAGAATGAACCATTTCAGATTGATGAAGTTGATTATATGTTTGACTTGATCAGCACTGTTGTTATCATTCTTGTGGATGTCAAATTTTTTTCAGTGAGGCATTCCAGATTGCCCCAAAAAACAATTTCATTTGATGCGAATCAGCACTTGTGCCTCTTCGTGAACAATCAAGCCTGCTTCTTATTCTTTGTTTTTGATTTTGAGACATAACTGCTCCTATGGAAAGCTGCAAAAAGAGAATGCCTCCTTCTTCTTTGTATGCTTTTCTCATTCTTCTGAACAAAATTTTCTTCTTTCTTCTTCAGCGAAGCACGGCTAAACGATTATCCTTCTGTTCAGCAACAAAAACTTTTCATGTGCACTACAGAGACTGTTTTTTAAAACATTTAGCAGTAAACATAACATCATATTCGACAAAGAAAGATAGTGGAAAAATGTTTGGATGCTGATAAAAGAGCATCTGATGAAAGTGAAGGTGATTGCATAATAAATGACCGATAATTAAAAATTGTGTGAATGATTGTTACATTGTTGTTAACAGTTTCAAAATGTTATTCTGTCTTTCTTTTGTGCAGAAACTTTTTTGTTGAATGGATCAAATTATTTTTTCCCTCTAAACATAAAAATGAACATAAAATTTTTCTTGATAATTATTTTCAACAATTATCGAAATGAACAAATTAATAATTGAAATTGGAATAGAAAGCACTCAAACATGCTTTGAACAAATTAAATTTAACTTGTCCCAAAATTTAATTACCCTTTTTTGATCTATGTGGGTGATTATTTTTGAAATCATAACTTTTTTTTGGGTGTCAATTTTTCATTTTCATTTGTCGTTGGGAAGAGATTTTGTATTCTATTTAAGAATTTTACAACAACTGTTTAAAAAACAAATGCAAAAACAGAAATAAAAATCATGATTATGCTTTTTTAGCCTTTTCTCTTTTTTGTGTTCTTTTGTTTATGGTGAGGGAAAAAACCCGCACAAGGGAAAAAACCCGTACATATGACATTTTCTTTAGAATTAATCAGCCAATTTCATATATGTGGAAGATTATTGCATTTTAACTCCTCCGTTAACTTCTTTAAGTCCAGTATTTCGTATTTCAATAAAAAAATCAAAAACAAAAAATTTTGATCAAAAGATCAAAAAAGATCAAAAATTTTATTTTTTCAAAATACGATGAAAAATAAAAAATCCACTCTTGAAATATTATTTGTGCTTTTATTTATCACAGAAAATTCAAAAAGTTTGGAAATAATGAAAAGGTTCCAAAATGAATAATTAGTGGGATTTGATCTATCAAAATATTTCGCACAATTTTTTGTTCTCAAATAAGGAAGCAAAGAAATGTGAAATGAGATAAAATGAAAGTTTATTTTTCCATTATCATTAGAATGGGTGGAAAGCAACAATCACAACATTCTCTGTTTCGGTGATTGATCTTTTCATTTTTACTGTCATTTGATTCATGTGGTGTTGGAGTCAAACAATAATTCCTTCATTACCTTCAAAACCTCTTCACATTTCAACATTTAACCTGAAAAACTACTGTTTTATTTGCGCTTTCGCAGATTTAGGAAACCATTTTTAATTGGTCGACCTTTCTGATCTTAATATTGATATCGTGTTTTCGCTTTTGATGGTGCTTCTGTTTGATTCGAAGGATTATCTTAAAAGAAATCTTGCAGAAAGGATATCTCATCAATCGTCTCTTCTTTTGGAATCTTCATATTTTTCATCTTCTTCATCATCAGTCCCTTCGATTAGCCTTTCTGAGATATTTGTCGCAGCATCAAACGCGTCTGCAGCAGCTGTGGATGACATCGAGAGGCGACTGCGGATTGTGGTGCCAGATGCGGCTTGGGTGTATGGGCGGCACATGCCACTGAAGCTGCAGCTGCTGCTGTCGCCGCGGGAGCTGCGTGGATATGTTGTGACTCGACTGGCGGTGCTGAATGGAGGTGTCGTATGTGCATACGATGTGGCGCTTTCGGCGATGCTTTCGGTTACGCTGGTGGCTCCGCTTCCATCGTTCGCAACGCGGTGTGCACAAAGTTGGGGAGCAAACAGATCTTTTCGGATGCGGATGTGAATGCTTTCTCGTCGATCTACGATCTGTTTAACCCGTCGCCGCAAAAATGGCGATTGCCGCAGTGGAGGCGTGTGGTGGTGAAGCTGGGTAAGGAAGCGATATAACGCGTGCCCACAGTGCGCGAAGAAAGGAAGAGATTATGGAAAAGGCGTTGGATGCTGCGGGGCGGAGAATGGAGGATGTGATCCTTTCGCAAGCAGCGATTGCACTGGTTGTATTGGAGGAGCAAAGAAATAGAGGAAGAAAGAGGGAAAGTATGAGGTGGAGAAAAGGCATTCGGAGTTTAACATGAACCTGCATAAGAACTAGTATGATGAGCAGATTTCAAATTAAGTGAGTGGACTTTGCAGAGATGCAGCAGGAGAAGGACAAGATCATCAGAATGAATCAGAGGAAGTTTTTGGGGCTGAACGAAAAGTTCAATGAGAAGTTGAAAGGGACTCAGGAATAGTTGGAAATGGTGAAGGAGAAGGTGGAACTGATTGATGTGGAGATTGAGGAGAAGAAGCTCTGAAAATATCAGGATGAGTTGGTGAGTGTAGACAGCGAGGGAGCAGGGTCAGGGTCAGGAGAAGGGGCAAGGGTGCAGCTTGCCACGCCTTCTTCGTTGTTTTCTCTGTTTGAAATGAGATGGTTCCATCTTTGGCTTTGTTGATTCTGCCGTTGGGGCTGTGTGAAAAGTGCCAGTAAAATCTTTCAGCGAACATCGGTGATGGCAGCGCTGCGATGCTTGGACCAGATCTCAATGGGAAGTGGGTTGTTGTGAAAGTGGGGAGCGGGGTGAGTGTTGTGGGAGAAGCAAACGGAGGTGGTGGAGGAAGTGGTGGAGGAGGTGGTGGAAGTGAGTGAACGAGATCTTCGATCAGCGAGGAATCAGAAAAGAACAGCGCTGGGACATATGGAAGTGGGGGAGGCAGTCAGGGCGGAAGAGCAGATGTAATTGTGCAACAGAAGATGAACACAATGGAGAAGGAAAATGAAGATGCTGATGGAGCAGTCGAAAGCGCATGAGAAGATGATACGCGAGCAGAAGGCGCTGTTCAAGGAGGTGATTGAGAAGCAGCAGACTGCGCTTGCGCAAAAGAAGTGGGAGCAGAAGAAAATGAAGGCGCCGTATGAAGAGAATGTGGAGCGGCTGGTTGGGCAGGTGAAGGGAAGGAGGAGCAGAAGAGAAAGTGGTTGAAGAGGGACCTTTTCTGGCGGGGTCGACAGCGATGGAGCGGTTGATGAGCGCAGTGTCTGAGATGCAGTGGTAGGTTGCGTACGAAACGGCGCATGTGCTTCGGATGTCACCCATGCGGTGGTCGTCTGTGCCGATGGAGCGGTCGCTGATGCGGCTGAAGACAGGACTTAAACAGAAGCTGGCGTGGACTCTGTCGAAGATCCAGTGAATATATAGAGATTAGATATTGGTAGATTTGAGCTATTACGGCGCTTGGTGGGAAAGTGTGGTGCTTCAAAGGCAGGTCCATGTGGACTTTATTCAAATATGACTGGGGAAGAAGTTCGAGGAGAAATTGAAGAAAGAGGTGGTGCAGTTGGCGAGGATGTTTGGGGAAGAGCTGTTCCGGAAGGTCTTTGCAGGGATGTAGCTATTTGGTGAATTTGTGTGGAAAATGAAAACTTAAGGTGAATTGGAGTTTTCCTGACAACTGAATTGCGTTAGAAGGTGTGTGAGAGAAGAGATTAAAATGTCGTTTGGTTGTTTGACGGGATACAACAGGAGAAAAGGGAGGCTGAAGCGTTTGCGTTTCTGTGGTTTCTGCTGAACAACTTCCGAGCAGAAGCAGCTTCAGGATGTTTGTGATGAAGCTGATCTGCGAAATCCTCATCTGTAGTCTTTGAATAATGAGATTGTGAAGACAACGAGATGCGCTGAACAACTTAAAGCTGGAGCTTAATACAGAATCGATGGTGGCGGGGGAATGAATTGGGCTGAAGCTACCAGTGGAGATTATACAGTCGGAGGCGGAGAAGAAAGAATGGCTGAAGGCGTCGTTCCAGATGGTGCGGCTGAAGCTGTGGAGGAACGATTCAAAAAAAAGCGATCTTCTTTGATCTTCCTTTGGATAATGGGTAGTGATTGGCGCAGTTTCCAAAGACGGTGGAATGGCGGAGGGAGTTAATAGCGAGGCCTTGCCATGTTCTTCATTGGAATTGACATCCTTCTTATCGTGTTATTCTTCTCCTTATTCTTATTCTTCCTCCAACTCCTCTTTCTCCTCTTTCTCTTCTGTTCTTTATTCAACAATTTTTATTTTCTCAATTTTTCTTCAAAACATAATTTTGTTTCATCTATTAACCTCATTCTCCTTCCATCACTTGTTTCTTTTGACATTCATTTTTTTTCAAAGAATTTTTTGATAGAAACAAATATATAGTCAATATTGAGAATGTTTTGTCTTCTTTTTGCTTATTTCTGCGAAAATAATAATAAATAAGAAGGTGAAGAAGGCGTTGAAGAAGGAGGAGACACAAAATGAAGAAGCTTCTTCAGAATTCCTTGAGCAGTTGTCGAATGATGAGTTACCAACAGAAATTGTTCCTAAAGATGAACTGCGAATTGCAATGATGCAACCATCTGACAGCTTCACTCCATCCGCAGATACTCCATTAATGGACATTATTCCACAACTGCCAATCTCAAACACATTTGCCATTTCTTCAATTTGTTCCAGTTTCACATTTGTGATTGAGACCTCATCTCCATTGAACAGAAATGAAGGCTTGTTGAATGAAAGCATTGTCATTGAGCAGTTGTCGATATGAAGAATTCCATATCCAATGCTCAGCAAAGTCTAGTCAATGGCAACAATTTGAATGATGTTTGACCCTCCAGCAGAAGAGAAGTCAACAAATGAAAGAGAAAGTTGGCCATTTGCTTCATGAATAATTGAATTGCCTGAATTCGAAAATGATTGATCAAGGTTGAATTTCACACTTTCGATCCTTTCTTTTTCTGAGTTGTGATAATACTTCCATCGTTGGTTGTTGTTGAGTTCAGATGCACCAAAGCAGATGACTGAGATTCTAGTGAGTGAATGCTCACATCCCGAATACAACATTCTCCATTGTTGACTGTTTGCTCTGATATTAACAGCTGAGAATAATGTGACGGAATAATGTGATTCACTCCAACATTCAATTATACGCAAGGCATGCTGAACTCTCCACGTTGCTTGCTATCTTCGTGGTTTTTTACTACAGAAGATACAAATATCGTCTTGCTCAGGTATTTCATAACCTTAAATAACAGATCTTCTTTTCCCACAAATGAGTCTGAAGTGCAGCCCCGCATTGCTATCTCTTTCATTTAAGGCTCTCTGTTATATGCTGCGAGTTTGTATAGCTTGAAAAATTAATAATTTTTTATCTATTATGAATTATAGCATTCATATAAAAGCTGAATGCAAACCTTTTGATATGTATGTTTCACATCTTTATCAAACTTGTGGGGGTAATTAATGCAATTATTAAAATTCCAGGCACATTCTGTGCAATGAAAAATTAAATTCAAATAAGAATATGATTAATCAACGAATCTCAAATTTTTCATGAAAAAGAATCTAAACAAACCATGAACATTTCATTAGTTAACAATTGCAAATTAGTCCAATCAAATAAAACCTTTTCATATTCAAAAACAGAAATTTTTATTTTTGATCAAATTGTTGGATATATAATATTTTGTTTCTGAATACTTTTTCTTGTTTTGAGGTTTGAATTGTTCCAACAAACATTATTGTGAAAGTTGCAAAATTTCATTAGTATAATGGAAACGGAGTGCTTTATAATTAACATCCATGGGTCAGATTTCTGATCTGTGGTGACTTTTCATAAAAAAATACCCTTATGGCAAACAATTTTATATTTAAAAAATTGAGCAAAATTATTAAACAGAATTCAACACCAACAAATTGATTTGGGATTCAACCCACATTTTTTTTTCTCTGACTGTTTTTTTTCAACAAATATTTTATGTTCATCTTTTTGAAACTTTAACTTGATTATTTGAATTAAAGGAATCGATATTGAATATTTAAATGTGTTTTGAAATGAAGCCTATTTCTCATGGGTGGGTGGGGAGAAATGGGGTTAAAAACCTTCCATCAAGCTTCCACAAGAAATTGGTTGGTTTCAAGGGGTGAAAAGCCACTTTGTTCATTCAAAAAAATTTTTTTTTCAAAAATATTTTTTTGAAATTCAAATGGGTGATTATTTTTGAAAACATGTTTTTTTTGCAATATTTTTTTGGTTCAAAAATTTCTCTTGAATATTAACAAATGAACAGTGAAAAGAGAAAAGGCTGATAAAAAACATTTTCATCTTTTATTCGGTAAAATCATTTGTTTTTAAAACAGTTGTCATATAATTCTCAAACTGAATACAAAGTCTTTTCCCAATGGCAAACAACCTTGGAAAAAACAACACACCGAAAAAAGTTATGATTCCAAAAATAGTCATCAAAATTTTTTTTAATAAAAGTCAAATTCGATCAAAACCTTAAAATAAATGATGAAAATACTTGGGTGATTCTTTTTGAAAAGTCACAAATGTTTAATTTTCAAATATATCAAAAATTTCATATTTTTTACTCAAATTATTATTAACATTCACGAAACTTTCCTTGAATATATGAAATAGCATTATCAAGATATAGATTTCACTTAATGTGAAGTTTGATATTTGCAAACATAAATTTGAGCATTATATGAAATTTTAGATTTTATTGAAAATTAAACATTTGTGACTTTTCAAAAAGAATCACCCACTTGTTAAAGTTAAAAGATATGAAGGGCTTGAAAGACTCCAACACATGATGCTATCCTTTCGGAATTGAAAAAATAAGAATAAACTAGAACGAATGGCACATATTGCGTATGATCGCTTCGTCAGGATCACAGACGCCAACAATTCAAAGCAATTCAGTGGCAGCAGCATTAAAAATGCAGTTCGGGCGTTGCGAGTTAAAATGGAAGTTGGAAAACAAGGGAGACCTCAGGTGATCAGCAAAGAGCAGGAAAAAACAGTTCTTGATGTGATTAAAATTGATTCAATTTGTGGGAGCAGTTTTACAATGAAGAAAACAAGAGAATTGGTTTGCTCAAGTTTTTTATTGTTTAAATAACATTTTTTCTTTAGATGGAAAATGTATTAAAAGACACAAAAGACGAAAACGAGCCACATATCAAGGTTTCAAATGCTGCGGCGTACGGGTTTTTGAAGCGGCATCCTGAGTTGACGAAGAGCAAACCAAAAAGTTTAGACATAAATCTGCTGGCTGTTTCCTGCAAGAGTGTGATGAAGCCTTGGCATAACATGATTACAGAATTACATGAAAAAAATCATTACACACCTTCATTAATATTTAACGTTGATGAGTCATCATTGCGTATCCCTTCTTCTTCCAATATTGAAGTTATCCATCCATGTTAACAAAGCGCTGGGTTCTGCAAGGAAGCGCAGAGAATGGACAATGCAACACTTGTTGCTGCCGTGGCTGCAGATGGTTATTCATTGCCATGCATCATTCTCTGGCCAAGCGTTAAAATACCGGACGAACTGAAGCCTCTTCTCTCTCCAACTCTGGACATCTGGCCTAACAAAAGTGGCTGGATGGACAAGCAAAACTTCAAGAAATATGCAGAAACAGTTCTTCTCCCTTCCATCGTTGAAAGAAAAAAGCGCATGTCACTAGAAACAGAGAAATGTCTTCTTTTCATCGACTCTCATCCTTCATGCGGTGATCCTACAATTTGGAAAACTTTCTCAGAAAATAACATAGACGTAATAACATTTATCTCCCACAATACTCATTTGTCTCAGCCACTCGATAGAGGAGTATTTGCAACTCTCAAAACTTCTCTTCCTTCATCATTAAATGTTCCATCATCAACTTCATCGTCTTTTTCGAGAAAAGCACTTGTCGACGTGCTTCCTCAAGCAATTCACTCCGCTTTCACTCTTTATGTCATTTAAAAAGCTTCTTTGACAAGGCGGAGTCTTTCATAATACGTTCGGTCCGGTTCTTCGCAAACAACCGGAATCATTAAAATACCCTCTTCCTTCCCATCGCAAACGCTTTGATTGTTTTGGAAAGTTAATTACAAAAAAAGAACTTCTCGACGATTGGCAAAGATTTTAAGGAAGAAATGAAGAAAAAAAGAAGGAAAAACATATGAAACAAGAGGAAGAAAACGAAAAAGATGAAATGGCTGAATTCAAAAAAAAAATCAAACCAAAACGCTCTTGCATTATTTTTGATGACACAAACGAAGAGGAAATTGAAGAGATGCATTGAAATTCAAGATAAATAAAGATTTGTGGTAAATTTAATTCTTTTTTGTATAATTTTTAACAATTCTCACTATTTCGCTCTTCCTAAATTAGGGTTAAAACATAAAAATAAGTTGGTGATAAATGATAATAGAGATATGGTATATAAGCAACAGATCCATCTCGATTAAGATCAATCAATATTATCGATTTATGTGTATCTGGTGGTAGTTATCATCTTGTATAATAAGTTGGAATAGGCAATGATAATAAGATAGAGATCGAGGGTTATTGCTGATACTCTTAGGGGTTTATCATGATTAGTTATTCAGTGATGTTCTATAAAGATGGAGTAATTGATAGGTGTAATCGAGATATATCCATAGCTGATATGCCATATCTCCAAGGAGGAGAATTAGCTTAAAGATTAGCTGAAAGTGTCGAAGATGGTGAATTAATGTTAACATGTGTTGTAAGTTGAATGTGTTATGTGTCGAAGGTATTTGTTCAACGTTGATGAAATCGTTGATGTGAGCGTTGATGAAAATTGCAAATGAAAATAATTGATTAAGTTTTTTGTTTTATAGTAAATGGGTCGGAAGAAGATATACGCAACTGTGGAAGAAGCGAAAGCGGCTCAACAGAAACAAATAAAACAGTTTCAGGAAAAACGAAAGGAAGAAACTGTGTATTACAACGAACATGTATCTGAAAAAAAGAAGAAGTTGGTCGAGATATTGAGGAGAAAGCTTATCGAAAGAGATGAGTTATCAGATGAGTTGATGGAAAAAGTTAATACTTTTTGCAAACAACTGGTGGACCTGGTCAATTTTATTCAAGAAATAGTGTGGGCCAACGAGCAAAGTGAGTGAAGAAAGCAAAATACATTTTATGTGAAAATAAACTGTTATCGTTCATTTTCGACATAAACCCCAACATCATCTTCCCCGTTAATTTACGTTTCAAAAATAAATCTGTTAAAAAAAAATTGTTTTTTTTATTATTATAAAATGACAAACCCTCAAACAGACTCTGACAACGTAATCCAACAATTAATTGACTCAATGTCAACAGAACAGCACACTATGGGAGAACGAATGAAAGATCACCTTGTTGACTTGTTCGATAACAAGAATTACTCTGACAAGAAGCAGGACCAATGACACACTGGAACAGCTGTCAATATCAGCAAATGTGAGGATCTCTGTGTCGTTGATGTTGATATTAACAAATCCATTCAAGCTGAACAAACGAAAACCATCAGGAATTCCATATTCGAGAAACTCCCACGAAATTTCGGACTTGTTCAAACAGCTCATGGTGGTCTTCACATTTATTGTGAGCTGTGCGGTTATCCCCTCAAATGTTCATCACAAGCCAAAGTGTTCACAAGTCCAGAAAACGATATCGAAATTTTTGCAGGTATCGGAAATGGAAAACAAAGGCTTGTTATTCAAGCTGACTCTTCACACAGAGAGATGAAAGGGAGCAAGAAAATCATCACCAAATACATTCCCTTCAACAATTACAGAGAGCTCAGAGATCTTTCTCCACTTGAGAGTGTTCTTGACATATTCGTTATTGACCTTAAAACAGAGAATACATCAGTTGCAATGTCAGCTGAACCACACAATCTTCTCACACAAGATAGTATCGTTGATATGTTTCCAACTGTTGCTCTTGCTCTTGTCGATGGACTCAAAGATGTTGAAATACATAACGACACATGTTCTCTGTCACTTGATTCTGAGTTAACTCTTTTCCGTTATTTGCAGCCCTCAACTCTCTCGTCAACATAAGGGTTTTCACAACCAATCGATTGATTTCCTTCACAATCAAATCAGAAAGACAGCTGCTCTAACAGCAAATGCAATCACTTACGATGAAGAGAAACGAAACAGATACAGAAGTCACAAATCACATCCATTTGTTCAACAAAAGATTGTCAAGAGATGGAATCCAACATATTACAACGATGTGATCATTCCACTCCTCAGAAAAGAGAATGAGCAAAAGGAAGAACCTCCACGAGAGATTGCTGTTTTTTAAATTGATCTCAACTCATCTTTCTCGTTCTCTGAAATCAGGGATAAAGTTTGTCGAAAACAATACTCCTCACTGTCTGAAGTCGCTGATAATCTCACAAAAGTTCTGAGATTTGTTGAATCAAGGATGGAATGCATTGTGACAGAGTTTGATATTCATTCCTCTTGTTATTCAATAACATTCAAGACAAAATCAGCAGTGAACGAACTGTTCAAAACAAAAAATTTCTGGCATGATGACAAAAAGACTCTCACAGTTGAGACAGCTTTTGAACAATACTCTCATGTTCAATCGATTGATGTGGTAAAGTTCTTCTCAGATCACCTTCGGATATTCTCTCTGTTCCATGGGTTCAAACACAAAATGTCAAACGAAAAAAATGACGAAATCATCAAACCATTCCTCGATTTCACACGAGAAGTTATCGCCAACAACAACGAAGAACTCTATCAATTCATCCTCTGTTGTATTTCGTCAATTGTTCAAAATCCTGGAAAAAAAGCAGAAACATCACTTGTTCTCAAAGGTTTGCAAGGTATTGGAAAGAATGTCTGGACAAATTCACTTGCTGAACTGTTCGAAGGATATTCGTGTCCAAATGTCACAGAGATTGCAGAACTGACAGGACTGTTCAACTCCATCGTCGAAGGGAAAATGCTGATTGTACTCGACGAATTGAAGAATGTTAGAGATGATCGAACAGCTAACTTTGATGCATTGAAGAGAATAATCACGGATTCAACAATCAGAATCAATGAGAAGAATCAGCCAAGAAGCACAGCTGAGAATGAAGCCAACTTCATATTTGTGACATATCACAAATACCCAGTAAAGATTGAGGTTGGGGACAGAAGATATGTTGTTTGTGATTGTAACTCATAATATCAGAACAATCTCACATTCCTTTTGGATTTCGCAAACTCTTTCGACAATGAATTCTATGGACAACTTCTCTGTTAATTTATCAGCAAAGTTTTCACCAATTTCAACACAAGGGCTATTCCAACAACGGAGGCAAAGGAAGATATCATTGCAACGTCACTCTCTGTCATCGATGTGTTTTGTCAGGAGCATTACAGTAAACTCAAAGAAGGATGGAGATGTTCTGATGCACTATGTTTCAGACCAGTTGAATACAAGTGCGATCGCTCATTCCAACTGGAAATAAAAGACAGATGCAGGCACAAGAAAATGTGCTAAAGAGGAAATCAAGTGTGGTGTTATTAACTCAAGCCAAAACATGTACAATTCCTCAAACGACGAGAAGATGAATATGACATGAACTGTTCTGTGGAAATCAACTCAACACATGCGTTTTTATTGGAATTATAAATACACAAATGTTAAAAGTGTGTGCCATCTGTTAATTACCACAAACGAAACCATGTGGCAATGTGGCAAGATGACAACACTCATTGAAAAACAAAAAAACCTCAAAATCATGACAAATAAAGGTGAAAACACCCTGTTTGCAGCTCTTTTCAGATGAAAAAAAAAGATTCTGACTAACGGACTACGCTTCCAGCACTGAGATTTTTCGCAATTTGGAACAAAATATTTTTCTTCAGGCATTTTCATTGAAAAATTATGCACTTTTCATTGACTTTTTGAGATCAAAAAGCACAATAAAAATGGTTCTATTTTTTGACAAATGCGGAATGTCACAAAACTTTATGTTTTAATTTCAACGATGCCTGTTGGCAGATCAGAAAATAAAATTTATTTCAAAATCTGAGAAAGCGAAATAAAGTTTAGAGAGAAGCAAATTTTTTGTTCTTTGTGCAAAAAAAGCTTGAAAGTCCGAATTTTCCCCCATAAAGATAACAATACAGAAGAGTGTCATTAAATCAAATTATCAAATGAGGATCAAAGAATTAAAGTTTCAAGATATCGTTTATTTCTTTTTTTGAAGTATTAGCAATATTGCTTGAAAAGAACAAACAGAAGCAGGTTTGACTTGTTTTTTGAATCTTTCAAAGGGATGATCCGAAATAAAAGAAATTGATGTTAAACATTTGGAAATATCTGATTTCATTTTCTTGATAAGTTTCGAAAAAGCACTTATAAGAATTGACTTCATTAACGTGACTTGAGAAATTTTCTTGTCAGAATTCCGAACATGATTCTCACGTCTGATTAAAAACCAGTGAAATAGCCTAATAAATACAGTTTGTGCAAAAAATACCGGACAAGATCGATGTCTAAATAACCGCAAGAAGAAAAATTCTGATAATTTTCCTCAAAATATATTTCATCAATACAAACTCGAGTGACATAAAAGACTTTCAGGACAGCTTCGTTTGAGCTCAGAGAAAATTGTTTTGAAAATCTCTGAGAAACTCAAAATCTAATTTCTTCGAG
Source organism: Monocercomonoides exilis (assembly GCF_001643675.1). Classification (NCBI taxonomy): domain Eukaryota; phylum Preaxostyla; order Oxymonadida; family Polymastigidae; genus Monocercomonoides; species Monocercomonoides exilis. The sequence goes on along the minus strand of NW_027150585.1, from coordinate 761,894 downwards.
ATTTTCAAAACAATTTTCTCTGAGCTCAAACGAAGCTGTCCTGAAAGTCTTTTATGTCACTCGAGTTTGTATTGATGAAATATATTTTGAGGAAAATTATCAGAATTTTTCTTCTTGCGGTTATTGAGACATCGATCTTGTCCGGTATTTTTTGCGATGTTTGGAATTTTTTCCACAAACTGTAAAATAAAAAAATATTTAAATAAAAAAACATCATCATCTCTTGAATATCACAAAAATTCTAAAAGCCAATATTTTCTTTATAAATATTGGTTAATGCTGAAGATATTCTGTGTATTCTTTTTTCTTTCATGATATTTTTTTGTCTTTTTCGTCATTGACGAAAAAACATAAGTCGAAAGCATATCTGTCGCTCAGATATTTATTTGAGTGGTTCTTCTAATGATTAATTCTATTAATGAATACACAAAAAATTTATAGAATCAGACAAAGATCTAAAATAGAATAAAAAAATTTCTGGAATAATGTCTTCTGGATTGACTTGTTTAACTTGTCATTTGCAATTTTATGACACAAGCTCCCAAAAGGCTCATGTGTGCTTCTTATTATTATTTTGAATTTGAGTGTTTATTATAATTTATTACTTTTTAAAGTTTGTATCAGATTGGCACAAACGTAATCTATTGTTGAAGTTGAAAGGAAAAGATCCAATAACCTTATCCGAATTTGAAGAAGAAAAAGAAGAAGAATTGAAAAAACAAAAAGAAGTTATTGCGTTTGATTTGCATTATTTAGGCCTTCACATTAATTTAGATCAAACGTTTTTTTGTTTGAAAATAATGGAACATAATTTTAGAAGCCAAGATCAAAATGAAGAAAATGCGGAAACTGTTGAAGAAATGAACGAAAGAATTGAAAAAGAAGCTCTTGAATACAAATATTATCCTTTAAGATGTTTTTTTTGCCAAAAAGATAATTCTTCGTTGAGAAAAAATCTTTCTCATATGGTACATGCTCATAGCTTTCAAATGGACGATGTTCACTACATTGTAGATATGCAAGGCCTTCTTGAATATCTTGCAGAAAAAGTGTGTGCTGATATGATTTAAGTCTTGATTGAAATTGTGATTTGCGTTTGATGTTTTATATGCTTCTGCAATATTTTTCGTTTTTCAATAGATTAATCTGGGGCATATGTGTATCGCGTGTAACCGTTCTTTTTCATCTGCTAAAGCGGCAAGGAGTCATATGAAAGAAAAACAACATTGCTATTATGAATATGATGTTGATGAATTGGCTGATTTCTACGATTATTCAACTACATACCCGAAAGGATACAGTCAAGATGATGAAGAAGAAGAATTGGAAGAAGAAGAAGAAGAAGATGATGATGAGGAGGAGGAAGAAGAGGATGATGAGGAAGAGGAAGAGGAAGAGGAAGAAGGGAATGAAGAATGTGGCAAAGACGAAAAAAAAGAAAAAAGAGAGAATGAAAACGAGGATAAAAAGAAAGATAACAAGAAGAAGGACAAGAAGGATAAAAAGGACAAGAAGAAGAAGAAGAAGAAGAAGCTTGAGTATCCGAGTCTGAAGAGGCTCTCGACAACCAAGAAGCTGCTGTCGATGCTTGGAGAGGAGGCGATAGGGGTGGATGGGATCTATTCGGAGATGGCGAAGAAGAAGGAGGAGAGGATGAAGCGGAAGATGCTGAGAGAACAAGGAGAAAGAGGTGAAGGAGGAGAAGGAGGAGGAGAAGAAGAGAAAACAGATGGAGAATCAAAAGAGAAATTGCAGATAGTTGCGTTGAAGAAGAGAGAAGGAGGAGGAGAAGAAGGAAAGGAAGAAGAAGAAGAAGTGCATCCGGTTGATATAAATCCATTGAACGAGCTTATTCTGTCGAATGGGAAGCAGCTGGGAACGAGGCAGCTGGCGAGGTATTACAAGCAGCGTATTCCGTACAGAAGCAGCAAGAGAGAGCTGTATGAAAGTGCGCTGGTGCAGATGTATGAGAAGAAGGCGTGGACAGGGAAGGTATGAATTGGAGTGGATTTTGGGGGCGAGGGGGGAGGGAGGAAGAGGGAGGAAGGGAGGAAGAGGGAGAGAAGAAGAGAGGTTATATATATATATATATATATATATATATGGGTGGGTGGGCGTATTGGTGATAATTTGTATTTTTTTTAAAGTGAAGTTATTTGTTTATTTTTGAATGAATAAATGAATGAATGAATTGCTGTTTTTCTTTATTAAAACTTTTTATTTTGACTGGAGAGAGAAATTTTGAAATGGAAGATGAAATATTCGAAAAACAATCCTATTTTTTCTTTATTCTCTTTTTATGCATGGAAATAATTTTGTATTCATTTTTTTTTTTTTTTTTTTTTTTTTTTTTTTTTTTTTTTTTTTTTTTTTTTTTTTTAATTTTTCCAATTATTTCTTTTTGATTGCATGCAATAACATATTTGTTAATATTAACATTGAATGCATATCTGTATATCAATATATCTTTATCTATATTTCTCTGTATATATCTATATCTATATATATATATATATCTTTCTATATATCCATATATACATATATCTCACTCATTCAGCTATCTCCTGAAGCGAAGGAAGGAGAAGCAAGAGAGCGAAGGTGGAGAGAAGTGAAGGAATCACACAGTCAGAGCGCTTCCATTGCGAAAAACAAGATCCAGAGGAAGTACATGCGGATACAGCTGTCATGGAAATAAAATTGGAAATGAAGGGGGAAAAGGTTTATTAATTGATAGTTTTTCTTTTTCTTTATTTTTTTCTAATTTCTTTCTTTATTTCTTTCTTTGTTTCTTAACATTTATTCATTTGAACATATATTTTTTATTAAAAATCATTTTCACTTATTTATTTATTTATTTTTCAGCATTTTACAGTTCAAATCGAATGAAACTTGAAGATATTTTTATCATTTCCGAAGAGTAATCAAAGAAGAAGATGTGAATCTCAAAAAAAAAATCAGCTCCAAAATTGGATTGCAAAAGCATGAAATGAACATCACTTCATCTTCACTTCATTTTTCATGTTACTTTTCTTGCAGAAATTAAGAATAATAAATACATCAAATAAAAGATTATGTTTCTTTGTTTTCCAACCTCTTTCTCTCTTTCTCTCTTTCTCTCTATCTCTCTTTCTCTCTTTCTCTTTTTTTTATCTTTATCTTTATCTTTATCTTTATCATTATCTTTTAAGGTTGTTCAAGAAATTATTCAGAAAAGCTTGCTCATTAACCAAAATTCTTTATTTTAAAATCGAATATAATGTTAATAAAACACAATTTTGTTGTGTTTATTCGAATTTCAACAAAATACACACACACACACACACACACACACACACACACACACACACACACACACACACACACACACACACACACACACACACACACACACACACACACACACACACACACACACACACACACACACAAAATAAAATCACATAATTAACAATAGATGAAGTGGGTGATGTGGAAATAGAAAGAGAAAGAAAAAAAAAAAAAGAAAAGAAAAGAAAAGAAAGAAAGAGAAAGATCAAAAGATCGAAATATCATATGAAACAATAACAGATGAATAAACATCAAATGAAATGAATCTCAAAATTAACTTTACTCATTTCACATTTTCCTCACTTAACTTTTTTATTCTTCTTGTTCTTCTTCTTCCTCATCTCGTTCTCCTCCTTCTCCTTCATCCTCCTCTCCGTCTCTTCTCTCTCCCTCAAATCTTCTATCTCCCTCATCTGCCTCACCCGCGCCATCAGCTCCGCACCCATGATTTTCTCCGTCGACGGCGGCGGCGCCGGAGAAATTCGGAATAACTCCGGAGTTTTCTGCCTGTTGAACGCCTCCTTCAGCTCCGACGGAGAAAGCAGCGAATTCGACTCCTTTGTGAAGCGGGTGATGGCCTTCATCTGTTTGATGCAGCTGTGGATCTCCTTCTTCCTCCGGCTCTGCCTCTCTTCCCGCTCGTCGATGCGCTTCCGCAGCTTCTTCATCTGCATATACACCGCATTGATCACCTCTTCGTCGTTCGTCTTGTAGAAGTCCACCAAAGCATCGTGTTCGTCTGCACTTTCTTCTTCTTCTTCTTCTTCTTCACCTTCTTCATCTTCACTTTCTTCTTCTCTTTCACTTCCTTCTTTCTCATTCTTCTTCTTCAAATTCTTCAAAATCTTCCCCTTCCTCTTCTTCTTCTTCTTGTCTGCTTTGAAGCACTTCATTTCCAGCTCCTTCCACTCAGCCATGTCCTTCTCTGCCTCCTTCTCGTCTTCTGCCTCTTCTCTCTGCAGTGCAGCCACTTTCTTCCGCAAATCAGACAGATTCACTGAATCGCCCTTTTCGTCGCGGAAAGCAGAGTCGAAATGCCTCGCGGGAAGGAGAACGCTTCGCTGGGGAGTGGCAAAACGAGGAGAAGAAGAGGAAGAGGAGGAAGAGGAGGAAGAGGAGGAAGAAGAAGAAGAGGAGGAGGAGGAAGAAGAAGGGAAGGAAGAATTGGAAGAAGAATTGGAAGAAGAAGAAGGAACAGAAAGAGCAGGTTGACGTGAGAGATGAGAAGGAACAGGGGTTTGGAATGGTTGGTGCATTGGGAGGGCAGAAAGAGGAGGGACATCAGCAAAAGGCGGAAGAGGAGGAAAAGAAGGAAAAGAAGAAGAAGAAGAAGAAATAGAAGGAAGAGAAGCAACTGGAGTGTCAGCAAGCAAATAAGGATGGTATTCAGCAAATGGAGGATTCATCAGATTAGCTGCATTGGGATAACTTTGCCTGTTTTGAATGTTTTGTGAGTTAAACATTTGCGAATTCCCTGATTGCTGAATCTGAATGGAAGATGGATAATTAGCCAGCATTTGCTGCTGCTGTTTCTGCTGCTTTTGTTGTTTTTGATGATTTATTTGTTGATTTATTTGTTGTTTCTGTTGCTGCAACTTCACTTGCTGTCGTGTGGCTGGCTTGGCATAGACAGTTTCACTGGTCGCTCCTCTTTTCGCAGGTTGGAATAAAAGTGGTTGATTGGAAGGAAGAGAAGAATGAAGAGGAAGAGAAGAAGGAAGAGAAGAAGGAAGAGAAGAAGGAAGAGGAGGAGTGAATTGGAACTGATGGGAAAGAAGATGATGTGGCATTGAAGGGTCGATGAATTGGTTGGGGTGAAATGGATTAGAAGAAGAAGAGGAGGAAGAAGAAGAAGAAGAAGAGGAAGAAGAGGAAGATGGAAAAGAAGATGCAGAAATTGATGATTGCTGAAGCAAATCAGCAGGAAGTGGAATGAAAGAAGAAGAAGAAGAAGAAAGAGAAGAAGAAGAAAGAGAAGAAGAAGAAAGAGAAGAATTGGCAGTCATTTGAAGAGGTTCAGCAGGCGAAGTGAACTCAGTTTGGTGAAGTGAGTGGCTGAATGGCAGAGGAGAAGGCAAGTTGAATGAAGAAGGCTCGAAATGAATGGAAGAAAGGGAGGAATCGAGGGAAGAAGAAGAGGAGGAAGAGGAAGAAGAAGAGGAAGAAGAAGAAGATGATGATGGATTAGCAGCTGGTGTGTCAACAGCCGAAAATGCGTTGCTGATGTTGTGGAGTGATTGCATTGGTTTTATTTTCTGACCATTCGCATCTATTTCACGTCCATTTGATGGCACCATTGAAGAAGAAAGAGAAGAAGAAGGAATTGTGTTTGAAGCACACAAATATGGATTTCTGGTTTGCATCTCTATTTCCTGCTGTGTAAACCCCATCTTCTGCAAAGAAGAAGGGTCAAGCTGCTCAAACGGCACAAACACTTCTGTTTTCTCTATTTCTCTTTCCTCTTCATCATCATCATCTTCTTCTTCTTCTCTTTCTCTTTCTCTTTCTCTTTCTTCTTCATTCATTTCGTCTTCCTCTGCCATTTCTCTGCCATTTCCGCAGATTTCATTTCTTCCTCTCTCAAATTGTGCGTCTATCAACTGTGCATCGTCTGTAAACTCTTCCTCTTCTCCTTCGCCGTATCTTCCAGGCAACGAAGAAATATTCCCCCGCTCAACATTTCCGTTTTCGGAACAAATTTTTGCGTTTTCGAATGGCATTTTGCGAAATTCGCTAATTTTTCCTTTGGATGTTTCATCGTTTTCTGCTGAAGTGCTATCAAATCTCATGGCTTCTTCTTCCTCCTCTTCTTTATTTCCTTCTCTTTCTCCTTCATCATCATCATTATCAGTCTCATCATCAACTTCTCCTTCTTCTCCATCTTCTCCTTCTTCTTCTATTTCTTCTTTCTCTTTCTCTTTCTCTTTCTCCTTCTCCTTCTCCTTCTCTTGCTGCTGTCCAATTGCATTCATCTTTTCCGGATGCAGTGCATGTGCCAGCGCCACCTCAAATGTGTCTGAAAACAGCTTAATTTCTTCTCCTTCTCCTTCTCCTTCTCCTTCTTCTCCTTTTCTTTCCCCTTTTCTTTCTCCTTCTCCTTCTATCGCACCTTCTTTGAAACCTTCGCTGTCTTCATTGCTAATTTCTTTGGCTTTGGCTTCTCCTTTTTCGGCTGCCTCTTCAGAAGCGCTGGTTATTTCAGCAAGTGTCATCAGCAGTTTGCTCAGCTCTGTTGCTTTCTTTGCTTCTTTTGCTTCTTTTTTTTCTTTTTCTTTCTCAATCGCCTCTTTCTCTCTTTCTCTTTCTTTCTTTCTCTCTCTCTCTCTCTCTCCTTCTTCTTTTTCTTCTTGCTGCGTTTTTGGAAGCGGAGCAAATGTCACTCGAATTTTCTTTCCTTTTTCCTTCTTTCCGCTTTTCTCTGCTTGGCCTTCTTCTCCTTTTCTGCCATTTGCTTTGGATTTCTCTTCAGCCAAGCGAATTTTCTTGTTCTTTTGCGCAACTTTGCTGTTTATCGCTTTGTTTTCCTTGGCCTTCTTGTTTGCTGCTACTCCTGTACGTCCCTGTGCAACTTTAGAGCCAACGTCCCCTCTTCCTTTTCTTTCTCCTCTTTCTCTTTCTCCTTCCCTTTCTCCTTCTCTTTTCCCTTTCCCTTGGCCCTTCCCCTTCTCTTTCTCTTTCTCTTTGCATATTGCATTTCCCGTGTCTCCACTTGCTTGTTTTGCTCCTCCTTCTTCCCTCTTTCCTGCCAGTCTGCGCGATTCAGAGCGCGTCTGCATTCTTCTCACCGGCTTCTCTTCATTCGGCACAGCATCTTCGTATAACTTGTCTGCATCTGCTCTGTTGCAGCTTGGCATTGCTTCTTCGACTGCCCTTTCCGCAGAATCGCATGCGTGTTTTGCTTGTTTTTTGATATTCTCGAAGGAAGAAGTCTGAATTCCGAGGTTTGTCTCTTTGCTTTGTATTTTTCTCACTTTTTTTCTCTGTGGTATTCGTGAGGGCGCTGTCTCGTGTTCATTTACGATACAAATTGACTCTGCTTGTTTGAGGCTCAAGCTGCTCAAAGGACAATCTTTGGAAAATTCATTTTTTTGAGACAAATTTGCCCTTTTTGAAGCGTTAAAAATCATTGGAGGGGGAATTCTCCTGTCAATGGAACGCATACGCAAATTCATACTAAATTTCGAACGCTTATCTGATGTTGGAATTGACTGAAGTTTGGAAGAAGACTCTGGCTGAAATATTTCAAATGAAGATTGTTTGAAGTCTTTTTGATCAATTAATTTCGTCTGTATAGTTGCATTCGAACAAAGTTTATGTCTTTCTATTAAATTAGCACTTGATGATAAAATGTCATTTGTAAATGTTCTGATTCCTTTCGAGAAATTTGCTTTGAAAGTGTTCAAAGGGGAATCTTTTTGAAGTGAAGAAAATGCATTTTCAATAATTTCATCTATAGATGCAAAGACATTTTTTCCTGATATATAGTCAATACTTTTCTGGCAGTGATTTTCACAAAAGGCAGAATTAACGCATTTTCTTTTTTTGGAACTCTCAGTAAAATCGCTGTTCTCATGAACATCATACATTGAAATGGCATCTCTGTGAGTAATCTTATTTTTTGATGAAGGGGATGTTTTGTTCGTTAATTCAGATTTCGTTGCAGCAATCATATCAGGAAAAAGTAATTGTTCATATGAAAGCGATTCCGCAACGTACATTTGCGCTTTTTGAATAGAAGAAAATGCATTTCTAAATGTAGACTGTAATGTTAAACGAGAATTGAACTCATTCATTGAACGCTGTTTTAATTTAAAATTTGATCTATTATATTACAATAATAATTGAAAAAATATCAAGTTTCAGATATCTTTTTGATAAATACAATATTTTATGAAATAATAATTATTTTTTACTGTATATGAGAGTTCCACTTTCATTTGAAATGCAACACTGAAAACAAAATTTAACAAAAACTTTTTAGAGATTATTAATCTAAAGCGAGTATTGGGTCAGTTCCCAGCAAGCTTTAAGTTAATGGACCATCGAAAAAACATATTTGATATGTTTAAAACGAAAGACGACGCAATATAAATAAATTAGAAATTTGTTTTTTCAGTCGAAAAAGTGTTTTAATGAACTTTCCATTTTTCTTTTGATCCATCCCAAAACTTTTTCTTGGTTTAACTAATATGAAATATTTGTTTATTGTTTGAAATAAGCACTGTTGAAACTTAAATGTTATTGAAATCGTAATTGTATCGATTAGGCCTCTGCGACAGACCGACATTTTCAAAACAACTCGACAACTCGACCGACAATTTTATCGAGTTTATATTTTTTGGTTATTAAAAAATTAAAAATATAAATTTTATTTTTTTAATAAAAAAAACGAAATAAAATCTTTTTCAATATTTTTTTCTCTATAAATATTAATTATTTTTTAAGGAAATGAATAATCATAATATTGTCTTTTTTTTTTTTTTTTTCTGAAATTCTAATAATATTAGTGGGTTATCGATAGATCTTTGTCGAGATCAGACGAACAACAAAGATCAGTCGTTTGACAAAGATCAGTCGAGTTGTCAGATCTAGGTGTGTTTAAATGATTTTTTAACAATTGCTTATTTTTTTTTATTTTGAGACTTTCTCTCACTTAAAGATTTCACTTTTTTTTCATTTTTGAATCATGCTAGCTTTGATTTCTTATTTTGAAGTTCAATGATTTGTACAAGTTTTATATAAAATGTTGCATTGCTCAAACAAGGCTTTTTGATTATTATTTATATAAGGAAATAAAGTTTAGCGTATTTCAAACAGTTCTCTTTTATCTTTTTGGTTTTGATTTTTAATCCTAATTTGATCATCGTTTCAAAAATAACATTTGATTGTTGTGGCAATTATATGAAACGATAAAATTGCCGTTTGAAGACTATTGTTATTACTAATAATTGAAAAAATCTTTTGTTCAAAGTCAAAATTTGCACAAAAATATATGATGCGATTCTTTTTTTATAACATGAAACGGTGATAACATATAAGTGAATAAATCCTATTTTCTAAACAAAAAAGTGAATGAAACGAAGTTAAAATAATTTTGTATACTCCAGAGAATGAAATGTCACTCTATTGGAGTGCGTGAGCGAGATGGCATGAATATTAGGAAACCACAATAATGATGAAGGATCACATGGAGCTGCATGCGAAGCCGAAGAGTTCAGTAGAAAAGAAGGTTGCTGAAATCAAAAAATAGTCTGATGAAGTGAAGAACATCGCATTTATCGGAAAGAAATTGTTTGAAAGAAGAGAGAAGGCGAAAGGGGGAAGAATGAGAATGAGAAGAAGAAGAAGAAGAGGAGGAGGAGGAGGAGGAGGAGGAGGAAGAGGAGGAAGAAGAAGAAGAAGAAGAAGAAGAAGAAATTGGATGTTTTATTGAAATTTCAGCAGTATTCACAATCAAAGAAGAAGAAGATGATGATGATGATGAAGTTAATAAACTTTTTTTGTATGAGCTTCTTTTCGACATCTTTCGCGAAAGTTTTCCTTTGCTTGGCTTGCTAAATGCTTCACTATCGTCATCATCTTCTTCTTCATCGCTTTCATCATCGTAACTTTCATCATCATCATCATCATCATCATCGCTATCTCTCTTCTCCATCTTTCTCGTTTCCTTCCTCTTTTCCCTCTCTCTCCGAACTCCCCTCAAACAGCCTGAATTCCTTCCACACGACACACATTTTAGTCTTCACCTTGTATGGAATCATCACTTTTGGCGCTTCGTATTCAAATCTCCCTTCCTTCGAAGAGCAAAAAGAGCCGTCTGAAACAGTCGGGGGAGGAAGAGGGATCGGAATGAGCAGCTCAAATTCAACCAGAAAACACAAAGTCAAAAACGGGTGCGGATGCAAAAGCGAACAAAAAATGTTTTTTTAGCCTTTGAAGAAGGGAAGTAATTGACAATGTTCATCTTTTTTCCATCATTGAGTTGCATTAAAGAAGCTTTGCCTTTCACAAGAAAATTCGAAAGAGGCTTTTCAGACAGCATTTTGTGGGTGTTGTGCACGAAAACACGAAGTGTGCGGGAGAGGATGGTGACAGACCGATCATCTGATGGGAAAAATTAAATTTATGAATAAACAAAAAAATAAAAATAAGAAGTTAATGTTAATGAATTATTGAACATAATTTCTTCAAAAGCACAAACCATTGTCTATTTTATTCTCTGCCAGTCTGATGAAATTCACTTTTGTTCTGATCTGCTATTCGAGCGATGTATCCATCTTCCCACAAACATTCTCCAATTTCAGTGTCAATGGAACAGCTTCGATAGGATTCTCTGGGCGGTTTCCGAAGAAGAGCTGGCGCTGTGTCACAACTGCACAAAGAGTGCGAAAACCAATAGGGAAAAGAGAAAGAGAGAGGGTGAAGAACCTGAAATCTTGGTTTCTCTCTTTTGTCTGCTCCTTTTCTGTAATGCTGTTTTGTTTGCAGAAGTCGCCAAGCTACCAAACTCTCTGATCCAGCCAGGATGAACCAAGAAAGGGAACGTATTTTATTTTTGACTTCGACTTCGACTTCGACTTCGACTTCGACTTCGACTTCGACTTCGACTTCGACTTCGACTTCGACAGATCTTCGAACTTGTTCTCTTCGCTTAGTGTAGCTTCCCCGCCTTATTCGCCTTCATAGTCATCATCTTTTTCTTCTTTATCACATTCTTCTTCTGATTCTTCCAGAACTGATTTTATCAGATTCAATGTCCACTCCAAAATCAGAACTTGTTTCGTTTTTTTTTACTTTGACGAGACGTTCTCTCCTTCTCCTCTGGCTTTTTCTCTTTGAATTGACTTTCCTTCATTTTCTCAGTTCTTTTGTCTTTCACTTGGCTTTTTGATGAAAGCTTGCCACTTCTTCCTTTTGGATTTCTGTCTTCTTCTGAATCTTCCATATTTTCAGTGTTGCTTTCATCAACATTTTGTTCTTCTGCTTTCTTTTTCTTTCGCGAAGGATCCAGTTCTAACAGCTCTGCTTCGATAAAGTCTTTTTGCTCGAGCAATTCTTTCTTCATCGTCTGCTTAAAAATCACTCAATGCACTGGCGATATAACGCCAACCTGTGAAAACGATGCATTCCGCTCATCGATGATCGTATATGAAGGCAAAACCTTGATGAGCTTTGTGAGCATCTTGTGCGGAACTAATGTGAAAGTTAGTTCTGATTCTTGAATTGGAAGGAGATTGGGAGAAAAACCAGAAAAAATAGTCATTTATTAAACAATGATAGAAATTTTCTTGACAACAAACGTTGAACAATAAGATCTGTTTGAACAAATAGCACTCGTGGCGAACCATATGATAGCTTTTTTGTTTCAAAAATCGAATAAATCAAATAAGAAAAATAACAACACACTTTTTTGTCGCCTTAGAATAAAAAAGGATATATGCAGAAGTTTCAGTGCATGATCAGTCATTTCAGCAAAAAGCAAATAAACCTCTTCTCACAACGTCTTTTCGGCTATTCAAAAATACACTTCTACACATTGATGCTGCTTGAAATAAGCACAACTTTGAGAAAGAGAGAAACAAATGGAAGAAAAAGAGGAAAAAGATGATGATGATAAAATAAAAGAAGAAAAAATCGAAAAAGGGTTAAAGAAAAAGTTATTTTCGGAAAATTCAACTTATATTTTTTCTTCTTCTCCTTCTTTCACACAGAAAATAATTAAAAAAAAAAAAGAAAAAAAGAAAAATAAACATTTTCTTTACCGTTTTGAAGAAAATGATGAAGATGAAATAGAATTCTTCTCAAAAACGATCGTAAAGCATACGAAAGTTAATTTTCATCTGATTTTGCCGAGGAAATGTTTGAGATGCAAATAAAGGAGATTTGAGGAAGAGGAAGAGGAGGAAGAGGAGAGTTTGGAGAATTGCGTGGGATATATAGATAGAGAAGAGAGAGAGAAAGAGAAAGAGAATAAGAAAGAGAATGAGAAAGAGAATGAGAAGGAGAATGAGAAGGAGATGGTACTTGTGATATGAAAGATGGCGTTGCGGAGTGAAATGTGAAATGCTGTGATGAAGTGATATGAAATGGAAATTTAGTGTCAATGGAAGATGGCTGTGTTGAAGCGAGCGGAAGTTAAGGAACTGGTGAAATGGAAGAGGAGGAAGAAGATGATGATGAGTAGAACAATTCTTATTCATATGTAATTTTTCTTCGAGCATTTTATAAAACAACGTTAAAATTATCTCCATTAATCAAATCCACATCAGCAGCAGAGACATTTCAAAAAACTTCCATTCCGAATCATTGTTCTTTATAAAAAACAACAATCTGTTTGATTCCTTTCATACATCTTCTCCAGTTTTTTTCAAAATTTTCTCATTTGTTTTCAAAACACATAAAATATAATTATTATGGTAAATAAAAAAAAAGCAGCTGAAACAAAAAGTTTTTGTTGAGATGAGTTGGATATATTCATGAAAAGCAATGTTTGTGAAGAAACAATCATTTCAATTTTTTCGACAAATGAAAAATTTCTCGACCGACAAATTGCACTCAAAAAATGTGTGTCGCAGAGGCCTAATATCGATAAAGTTTTTTATTGATATTTTTTTTTAATGAAAAAAATGATCTTTTTTATTTTATATGTTTTTCATAATTATTGTTTTGGTTTAAAAAATATTTACAATTGTTTTTATAAATTGGTTTTTGGTATGAAGAACTTCTATTAGTATCTCACGTGATGAACTGCTATTTTGTAGAAAAGGACAGAAATTAAGGATGTTAAGTCCGAAACAGTATTAATAACAACAACGATAACAATGAGGCTGAAAAAGTGCAAGCAAGTTGCAATGATTAGCAGCAATAGAAATTATTATTAATTAGCCTGAAAAATGAAATTCTCAACTCGCGATGATTATTGCATTCAGTTATTCAGCTGCTCTTTATTCTCGCCTTGACTTCACTAATGTTCAAAGTTCAAACAAAGCATTTATTATCTTTTTCGAAAGTTCATGTATGTTCAAATTGCAATCCTTATATCATTCGTTGCACTCACACATTCCAGATATTATGCAGCAATCGGCAACCAATCAAAATCAATATGCTGTTCTCATTTTCCTTTTCCTTTTCCTTCTTTCATAATATTTAAAAAAAAGAAAGACCGTATTCAACAAAAATTAATTGATATTCATTATCTTTCAGACGACGAATGGAAAGGAAGTCAAGGGCAAATAAACAAAAACAGGTTGTATTTTTCTTTTTGATTTCTGAGCCCAGCAGAATGAAGAGAAAGAAAATTCTGCTCAAACTGTTTCGAGAAAATCATTTAAATTATTGTGCTTTGTGAATGGAATAAAGCACAATTGATATGAAAAAAGCAGTATTCCATTTGACTGAGAAATGAATGAAACAGAACGAAGCATATGATTATATATTAAACAGATTTTATTCTTTCACTTGAGAAGATGAAGCTCCAAACCTTTCATTTTGAGATAATAACGAAATCAATACAGTTTGAAAATATTTGTGGGATAGATCAAATCAAAATTTGAAAGTTTCATTCAATGCATTTTCGACAGAAAAGACATATTTTTAATTAATTATTGAGGTAATTTCTTTCGTGTGCAATATCAAAAATATTTTTTATCGATTGTTTATATACTTGGAACTTGCCGTTTTGTGATTAGTATTGTTTTTAATAGATTGAGTTATTTGTCATATCCCCCTTTTTTATCGGGACCTAAAATTTTTGGCTAACAAGAGCACTTTTTGAAAAAATAAAATAATTGAAAATTTTGAATATATTATCATTAGCTAATTCTGAAAATATTTTTTCGTTTGAAAATTTTTGTTAAGAGATCTGGTGTTTTTTGTTTTATTTTTAAGATCAAAGACTTGCTCATATTTCAACGAGCTTTATGTTTTGAGATTTTTCAGTGTTGTTATTTTTAATAAACTTAACTTCTTTATAATTTTAGTTATTTTTATTGTTTGACACTTCGTTTTTTTATTATTTATACCACTTCACTAAATATCAACACATTGAAGAACACGTTTGAATTAATAAGTTTTTTCGTTTATTTAAAAGGGAAAATATATGAATTATCAACAAATAAAGATATGTAAAAGTTACAAAATCTCGAATTTTTTATGATCGTGATTTTTTTTTAACAAAAAACTTTCTTTTTGCGTATTTTTGTTTTTTTTGTTAAAAATCACAATCTTTCATTTCAAAATTGAGGCGGTACACATTTCAATCATTTTTATCAACAATTTTTCAACTCAAAAAACCATGATAATTTCAAACTCTTCAGTTGTTTCTAATATTTTTGAAATTTTGTGAAATGGAAAAAGAAATAAAAAAATGAAGTGATAAACAAAGAAAAATTACCAATAATATAAAGAAGTTTAGTTTATAAACAACGATATAACTCAAAACACTCAAAACATAAAGCTCGTTGAAATATGAGCAAGTCTTTGATCTTAAAAATAAAACAAAAAACACCAGATCTCATAACAAAAATTTTCAAACGAAAAAATATTTTCAGAATTAGCTAATGATAAAATATTCAAAATTTTCTATTATTTAATTTTTTTCAAAAAGTGCTCTGGTCAGCCAGAAATTTTAGGTCACGATAAATTTTTTGGATCCCGATAAATTACTGACTTAAAACATTCAAAATACTTATTCTTGACTGAGGTGTTCCGGGTCTTGGCCCTGACAAAATTGCAAGCATTTATTGACGCTAATCAAATGAAGGAGAATTGTATTCAGCTGAGAAAAGACTGATTCCATCATGAATCTCTATTGTTCTTTTTAATTAAAAAACTTTATGAACTTGTGTACAAAATGAGTTTCCTTGGAAAATTCATATTTTTTATTGTAATTTCGAAAAAAAAAAAAATAATTATCAAACCAAAATATATAATTGTATTGTTTTATTTCTCGTTGCCATCAAAGTAAAAATTTCTGGTGGAACAAAATTTAGAAAAAGAAAATTTCGTCCCATATGCTCAAAGTTATGATGGATCTTTTATCAACGTTAAAAAAAAAAAGTTTGATATTTGAAAACAAAGGCAGTTTCATTTTCTCAAATATTCACGATATAATCAGAAAAGTCCAATGATAATTTGTAATGATATTGTATGCGAAGAAAATCAAATACTTTGTGAAATCCAGCTATGACATCTTCATATCCATCTTCCTCCATCTTTTCAAATATCTTTCTTTTCAACTCTTTTCGTTTTGTTTCGGTAGTTTCTCCATCCGTCTTTTCTTTCAATCTTTCTGAAATGCTCAAAAAGAAAAGCAAGCCATTCCACATAATATCATCATTAATTGTTGGCTGCTGAATCTCCTCCACAACAGCACCAATAGCTCCGCTTTTCAACAAACCATCAATTTCCACATTTCTCTTTTCTGCTGCTCTTCTTAATGAACAAAGGCATTGAGAGCTTGTATATGGGTAATTATCTCTTGATGCTTGAAATACTTGAACAATGCTGCAGAAAAGTCCAACAAGTTCTCTATTCCATGATCTGCATGAGTCAAAGTAAAAATCAATAACATTAAGCCATCTCTCGATAACAAGCACTTCCTTTGCTTCATTTTCTCCTTTTCCCTCTTCTTTTCTCTTCCAGTCAACACTCTTTGACAGATCTTCCAGTTCTCTTGCTGCCTCTTTCGAAAAATGCAGTTCATTCATAATCACTTCTTCCAAGCTTATGTTGGTGAAAAATCTGTTTATCAAAAATTGCCAAGCTGATTGAAAGGCAAGTCGAGTGAGGTTGTGATGCTCCTGATGATATCTGATGATCGCTTTGATCTCATTCAGATACAGTTTTCTTCTTATTTCCTTATAAAAATACAAGAAAAACAAAATAAATAAATTCAAAAATGAAATAGAAGTGAACATACATAATATGTGTAAACATTACTTAAAGCCAGCAAAGCCATTTCCGCTTCTTTTTGAATTTCCTCGTTTTCTTCTTTCTTCGAGGCAACTTTCAGAAGGCAAGGCATAATGATAAAAAGCAATTCTTCTGAAACGGGTTCTTCAAACAGCAAAGCAAAACATTCACAGAGGTCAATCAGACGCTTTTCGTTCTTTTCTTCTTTCTTCTTCTCATTTTCATCAAAGATCATTTTCTGAAATCGATCACTCAATAAAGATTCACTAAATGCATAATCATTAAAGCATTTCAATTCCTTGCAATATCCAGATTGCTTCAACAACAAGATTGCGTCTTCCAATGACAATTTCTCTTTTTCTATCATTTGGTGAATTTTATTGAATAGATCTTTCGTGAAAACTGTTATGAATTCTCCTTCATCCATTTCTTCAATTAATCCATTCATCTCTTCGATTTTCTGTTTTTGTTCCTCCTCATAGCACTCTTCAAGTCCATCAAACAATGCTTCTAAATTATAATGAAAGAAAGAAATGCAATTACCAGAAATTCAAATGCAGCAATGTATGCAAACCAGTGAACTTTTCGGTGACGCTCATTTCCTTCGACTTTTAGCAAAGCACATCATTCGGAAAACATCAACATTTTTATCAATCCAAATGAAAAGAATAATCGAGGCAGAGAAATAATAACAAATATAATATTTTCAAAACTATCAGGGAAATGCCTTTCCTCATACCACCCTTTTTGTGCAAGCACTTTTGGAAAGGAATTGCAGAGAAAAAGAACGCTTAATCTCAGTTTGTTTGCTGTTATGGATTCTTTGATCGATTAATGATCTTTGAAAACGAATGATAATTTTTTTGCCCAAGGTGAGAGTTTGTTTATTAATATATCTTTTGGTATGTGGGATATTATTTTGCTTGGTCGAACGAGACAGCGACGGCTGGGAATTGACTTTGGAATTGAGAGAGATGATTTAATAAAAAAATCATTGAAGGAAATGCAGCAATTTGGTTGTTGAATGAAAATATTAAAATGTTTTTATTTTTTCACCATTCTTGATCTTTTTTTTGATGTCTCCATCTGTGGACTTTTCAGAGCCCAAGAATCTGATTAACAACATAAATGTTCATTCCTTTATTTTTCTGAGCTGAACATGAGAAGCGAGTTTGATGGCGAGAAACGACCATCAGATGGGAAATGCATATAATTTGTTTTCATTTGGAACAGTGGATGAAAACAAATTCGATTAAACAGCATTTTGTTGAAAGGATAATAAAGAATGAAAACAATTGGATAGCACTTGGAATGAATTGAATTCAGAGATATTTTTTTTCAGTAAAAAAAGTTGTTGACAATATCTGAAGCAGGATATTTGTGAGGGGAAAAAAGGATGATGGTGAAAGGAACAATGGGAAACAATGCAAAAGGAGATTGAAAGCGTCAGTGATTGAACAATTCTCTGCATTTGTGATTGAAAGGGCATGTCTGTATTTTTGAGGAGTTTTCATTTAAAATGCAAAACTGATAATAAAGAGAAATTCTTTTGAATCTTGTTAGTATTCCAGACAACAGCATTTTTCAATGTTGTGCGTCATTCGCAAGGACAATCCGTTTCATGTTGCATTTTCGCAGATTATGTGATTTTTTCTCACTCTTTTTTGAATTATTCATTGACGATATCTTTTATTATCTTGGCAGAAGGGAAGGACAATTGCTTCGTGAAAGGGAATAGTTGCACAAAAAAGCCGAATACAATCGCTATCATATTTTTATGTTGCAACATGGAGCGAGTTTGACATGTTTTTTGTTGTTTATTGGGATTCAAATAACATGTTTGATGTTAAGTTAAGTTTCTCATTTCCCTTTTTTGTTCAATTCGATTGATTGGATTGGGCGTTTTTTATGAAAAAGTGCTTCGTATTTGCACCTACTCAACAATGCAACTCTCCCTTTTTTAACTCACCATCTTGAATGAAAGCCATTTTTTTTTCTTTATCATCTTCAGTTCTTTCGCTCATTGCTTTTTCCTTATGCAGCGTGGTCAAATGAAAGACCATTTGTTCGCAATGAGACTTCTTCCTCGCCTTTGTCATTCGTCTTCCTCTGAAGAGTTCATCTGGCTCATTTCATTTTATTTGCGACAAACATCTTCTTCTTCCACATTTCTGTTCAATTTGGGTAATTGATGCACTTCATCAAACAAAACAGTTTGCACACGATCAGATAACACACAATCATCTTCAATGATGTTTCTTGTTCCTTTGAAGAAACGGCTTCATTCCTTTCATCTGAGCATCCTCAAAGATTGCAAGCGCAAAATCAACAGAACGAAGCCATTGATGAGTCATGATCAGTCAACAGACGATAACCATATTTCAAACGGAATGGAACAAAACCATGTCTCAAAAGCACACAAAATGGATGAGTTGTTGGATGTTGAATGTGCGATTGCTCATTTGGAAGAGGAAAGATGAATTTGATGATGAGATAAACAATGCGGAATGTTTGAATTGAAGAAAAGAGAAAACGGGACGTTGAATGAATGGAGATGGTTGTTTTGGATGGAACAAAGAGAAAGAGAGAAATTCTGAGATGAAGGCAGAAACGAGCTGAGAAAGAAGGAAGAAAAATAAGAGAATGTTATGAATGAAGAAATTTATTCGAAAAAAATGTCATATTTGCACTTCATTCAGACAGATTGACACAGGCTTCAACATTAACATTAACGTCTTCCTCTTCTTTTGCATCACCGTCTTCATCAAACAAAGCATAAAGATTATGATCAATATATCCTCTTCTTCCTCTGAAATTTGAGGGAACAATGTTATTCTTTCCAAAATCTTCAAATGGGATATTATCCTTCTGTTTGAAAGCAAACTTTGAATAAGAAAGAAAAAAGACAAAGGAAATCCTTTTCTGTTTCTTCTTCTTCATTCAAACCGATCATTGAAAACAGATGAAATTCATATTTCTTTTCTCCTTCTTCATCAACAACAATTGCTTCGAAAGGTTCTTCTCCTTCTCCTTTTCCTTCTTCTCCTTCTTTGAAGAATCCAATCAGGAAGGCAACAGAATTCTGATTACAAATCGGTCAATTGGTTTCAAGAAATCCAAGCGAAGAAAGAGAAAGTGATGAGGAAGATTGTCTGGAAAGGAGAGAAAGAAAAAGAAAGAAATTGATGATGAGGAGAAATTCTTCGGACAATCATCATCATTTCAAACAGAATTCAAAAAACACATCAAAAAAGACTTCTTTCTTTTGATTCACCCAAAGCCTGCTCAACTTTCGTTCAATCACCACTGAAGTTTCTGTTGTTCATTGTGTCATTTCAGCATATTCAGCAACCACAAAGGAGGATGATGATTTG
Organism: Monocercomonoides exilis; assembly: GCF_001643675.1. Lineage (NCBI taxonomy): Eukaryota > Preaxostyla > Oxymonadida > Polymastigidae > Monocercomonoides > Monocercomonoides exilis. Next base: position 742,281 of record NW_027150585.1, on the reverse strand, counting down.
ACAAGAGATGCTCTTTGCAGAGAGACCAATGCAGAAGATGAAACATCCTGAGAGTGTCAGATGAGAAATGAGTGAAGAGACAGGTGTCTCTTCTTTCACTGAGTGTGCTGTTCGCTGAGGAAAAAGAGAAAAAAGGCAGGGTTGAAAATACATTCAAAAAGGGATGTGCATTCATTCTTATCCGCCATTGAAGTCCAATGACGAATTTTTGGTTTGTTTCAAAAAGGAGAAAATTGTGTGCAAAAGGAAGGAATTCGGACAATGAATCCAAATTTCCTTTTGCTCTCTTCATTCTTTTGGTTGAGCAGCAGAACTCTCTGATTCATTTCTTCTGGGTTTTTGATAAACTATTGAAGGTGTTGTTGAATTGAAATGCTTCATGAATGCTTCTCATGGAACAGCTGCCTTCACAACATTTCTCATCTGATCTCCTTTCAATCCAAGTCATATGGATTTTTGATTTCACAAAGCATATGATGAAAACAAAAGAAAAAGGTGATTTTCATTCAATAAAGCTGTTCCATCAATCATTTGTCCTGATATCCTTGATGTTAAAGGTGAAACTTCAATAATTTTCATTATTCGCTCATTTCGCTTCAAAACCATTTTGCCACACTCTTCTCCTATTTGACTGATTTTCGAATTGAATCGACAATTCCTTTTTGATTTTTGGTCTTTTTTTCCGCTTTCAATAATCTGATGAGTCATCTTGAATGAAAACTGAAAATTGAAATACAAGAAAATTATCAAATAGAATTCATTGAGCATGCAATTATTTGTTTTCATTATTTTCAATCTGAACATTGTTTGTCAATTGCAGAAAAAGGATTTTCTTTTTTGAAATTTGATTGCTTCATTTCTTTTTCTTTTTTTTTTTTGACAATAAACATATCTGCGTGATTGACATACCCAATTTCATACCAATAAAAATCAAACTCACTTTGCAAAACGAAAAAAGAAATTCGAAATCTATTTCTTCATCTTGAATTACTATTGGTTAGATCAAAAAGAAACAAAAATTTTCCATTTCTTGCTTCATACAGCCAATCCTTGCGATTTCTTTGCACTCCGTTTTGCCCTTCTTTTTATAAAGCAAAAATTTAATAGTTTGCATTGAAATCCTTAAAATTTTGTAAGATTATCAACAATGTCTGTATTTATCTTTTATTTTGTTATTTACCAGGCTTAACGCATCATTTTGAATATTTTTTATAACAAGCAGAATGAGTTTGTCAGATGCTGATAAATGTGAAAAAGGAGTTCAGACTATGACCAGAACAGAACAGTTTTCAAGTTTGCCATTTTATTTGGATTGAACCATTCTGAACATAATTTTTGTATTTTGAATACCCTTTGCAGTATTGTTCCATGAACAGGAAGATTGCAGAGAAGTTGAACAAATGCAAAAAATCGAAGAGATGAATGGATTAATTGATGAAATGAATGAAATAGAATTCAAATCAATTTTCACAAAAGAACTGTTCGATAAAATCTACAGAATGATTGAGAAAAAGATATTATCATTGGAAAGTGCAATCTTGCTGTTGAAGCATGTTGGATATTTCAGAGAGCTGAAAACAATTTACTTAGAATCTATTGATTATTCATTATTGAGCGAAAGAATGAAAGAGATGATGATTGATGAAAATGAGAAGAAGAAAGAAAGAAACGAAAAAATTCTTACAGATATCTGTGAATGTTATGCTTTGCTGATTGAAGTAAGCATTCCAAAAAAATTGCTTTCAATTGTTGTGCCTTGCCTTCTGAAAGTTGCATTGAAGAAAGACGAGACCGATGAAGCTCAGAAGGAAGTGGAAATGTCGTTGCCGGCTTTGGGCAATATTGGATTTTGGGTTTGAAAACCTTTTTCCCATTTTGATATTGTTAAATTGCATTTTCCTCTTTTTTTGCAAAGGAAATCGAACAAAAACTGTATTTGAATGAGATCAAAGAAATCATCGAATATCACCAGGAGCATCAGAATCTGACACGACTCGCCTATCAATCTGCTTGGCAGTTTTTGATGAATAGATTTTACAACGACAGAACCCTGGAAGAAGTGATTACAAATGAACTTCATTTTTCGAAAGAAGCAAAAGAACTGAAAGATCTGTCAAAGTATGTGGATTGGAAGAGAAAAGAAGAGAGAAAAGGAGAAAGGGAAGCTAAAGAAGTTCTTGCTATTTGGAGATGGTTCTTTGTTATCGATAATTATTTTTGCTTCTGCAAATTGTGGAACGAAGAACTTGTTGGACTTATCAATAGCTTTGCTCAGATGCTTAGAGCATCAAGAGATAATTACCCAGACATAAGCCATCAATGCCTTTATTCATTAAGAAGTGCAGCAGAAAAGAGAAATGTGGAAATTGATAACTTTTTGAAAAGCGGAACTATTGATGCTGTTTTGGAGGAGATTCAGCAGCCAACAATTAATGATGATATTATGTGGAATGGCTTGCTTTTCTTTCTGATAATTTCAGAAAGATTGAAAGAGGAGGACGAAGAATCTGAAGTGAAAAGAAATGCAACAAAAATGAAGATATTTGAAAAGATGGAAGAAGAAGGATACGAAGATTTCATCGAAAGTTTTCGTGAAATGTTTGATTTTCTTAACAGATATAGCGTGAATCAATTGTCAATAATTATTTCTGATTATTTCTTGAATGCTTAAGGAAATGAAACGAATTGTGCATTGAAATTCAAAAATATTTATTTATAAATATTTATTTTAATTTTAATTTTTTAAGCTGTCATTTCACAAAATTGAAAGCAAACCATTGAATTGTTTTGTTTTCAATTTGTAAAAAAATTGACATTTTTCCAAAAAAAGAAAGAAAGAAATGTGAAATGAATGCATTTAAAACAACAATAGAAAGCACGAAAATTGTAATACATTACTGTTTTGCATTTCCAGTGGGCTTTAAATTCATCATATTTCTTTGGCGTATCTATAGATTTAAATAAAATAATTAATGTCAAGTATTTCTTTGTAAAATCGTTATGAAACGCATACAGAAGCTTCCATATATGACTAAGAAAAACGAAAATGAACAAAGCCAAAATATACTTATGTTTAACAAATTAACACAGCAAAAACACCTTTTCTTCACTTTTCTTCTTGCGATGCGTTGGATCTTCAGCATCAGGATCATGCAAAATAGTAAATTGCTCTGCTGTATATGTATCCTTTGTAGTTGATTTCCAATCACTGGTATCATCAATAAATCCAGAGTTATACTTCATCCAAAAAGATTGTTTATTTTCATCTTCATGAAAACAAAACAGCACACTCTACCCCAGAGAGTTTTGGAAAAATCTTTTGTTTTTTTAATGGATGCTTCTCTTTCTTCTTCACTCTCTCCTATATTCCGAGACATTGAAAAAAAGAAAAAACCGATTTTCTGATCAATAATGCTGTATTTTATTTCTTTTCTTTTTGAATTTTTATTTTTTGTTTTATTTTGAACAAGTTTGAGTTTAATAAAGTTGACACAATTTTAAAAAAAGTTATATGACTTCATATGTCCATTATAGCAATGAAATAAATTCACGAAGCGAGGGTTTGGAAATTTTTAAATTATCAACAAATTTTCATTGTTCGATGAAGATCAATGTTCTTTGACCTTCGACAAATTGAAAAATGACTTGCATGGGAAAATTGCGGATCTCCTTTCATTTCAAAAAAATCGTACAGAGCAACTTAATGAATCTTTTGAATATGCAAAATTGCGTTCAAATTCGTTTGAATTGAAAAGTGAGACTTCAAACGCAGGTTCAACAGAAAGTCCTTGCTTCTGCATTGCAACAAATTGCCCTTTAACAAATTTTATTTGCTATTTAAAGAGATATGAAGACAAAAATAAACAAGGAAACAATTTTTCGACTTCTTCGAAAGAGAGCCAACGAAAAAAGCGTGACGAAGAGTGCATACAAAAAAATGACAGTCTTTGGCCTTGCCAACCTTCATGTGGAAAAGGAAAATCAACGCTTAATTTGATTAGAAAGATACATTCTATCTTGAAAAAGAGTCGTGACATGGGAATTTCCACACCGACTCGCCCTGCACAAAAACCTCCATATTCGAGCTTTGAAATGTTTCACAGAGAATCTTTTTTCGAATCGTCTTCGATTGATTCAGCCCAACAATGCGATGTCAAGATTTCTGAATCAAAAATTCAAAATAAGAGTTTAGAATTGTTTCAAAGTGAAAATCAATCATCAAATACCAAAAGCCATTCGAAGCTTCAAGCGCCTTCTCTTTACACTGCAATGCCGTTGACAGACCTTCTTCATTCACCAGTAATTCATGCAACAGCCAAGCTACATCTTTCTTCACATTCATCAAACCTTTCCTCATTTAGCCACTCTGAAGAGGATAGAATTTCCACAACTGCAAATGCTTCTTCTTCCTCTTCTTCTCCCTCTTCTTCTTCTCTTTCTTCTTCTTCTTCCTTCAATTTTCCTTCAGGAATCCTTCCTCCTCTTCCCTCTTCGCCTTCTTCGACTTATTACACCAAGTCTTCACGCCTTCCTTCACCTCCTCCATTGCGCCTGCAATCGTTTCACATGCGTCTGAACAAGAGCTGCTCTTCGGATGCCTTTTCCCAGCTGCCTCCTCCGCCATCACCGCCTTCTCCTTATTTTCTTTCTGCTTCTGCTTCTTCTTCTTCGCCATCTTCTTTTTCTTCTTCACCGTCTTCTTCTCCTGCAACGTCATTCAAACAAAATAATTCTGGTACCAATTCTTTCAAGTATTTAAAAGAGGAAGAGAAAGAAGAGGAAGAGGAAGAGGAAGAATACGAGGAAGACGAGGAAGACGAGGAAGAAGAAAAATCTGTAAAAAATGGAAGGGAAGATATCGAAGAATCTGTCGCAGAGAAAGAAGAGGAACGCAAACACTCATTTTTCACTGCAGGCGTCGGAAATTCGCCTCTTTCTCCGATTTTTATTTTCTCGCATGCAACACAGAGGAAAGAGAAGAAGAAGAGTGAAGAGAAAGAAATTAAAGTTGAAGAAGAAGAAGAAGAAGAAGAAGATGATGATGATGATGATGATGAAGGATTTGATTCAAGTGCAATGAAAACACCAAAACGCACAAAATTATTGGAACACTCGAAATTTAGTGAAAAAGGAATATTTTCAGAAATTTCTGCAAAAGACGGACTTTCTCACGATGTCCAAAAGGAGACAAAAGCAGAAAATGAGAGGAAAATGAAGGAGCTCATTGGGAATATTCGCAAGGCTCAGAAAAAGAATGAAGGAGAAGCCAACGATGAAGAGAACAAAAGAAAACAGGAAATATTTTCAGAAATCGAAGGAAAAACAGACAGAAAAGAGGAGATCGAAGAAGAGGAGAAAAAGAAAGAAGAGGAGAATCGAAGAGAAACAGAAGGAGAAAAAGAAGAGAGAAGAAATAAAGAGAATAAAAAGAATAAAAAGAATAAAGAGAAAATTGCAAAAGGAAAAGGAGATGAAAATACCAATTCAATTGAAAAAGAAGAAGAAGAAAAAGAAGAAAAATCAATAATGGATGTTAGTGACAGTGAAAGCAACTTGAGTGATGTTAGAGAAGAAAGAGAAGAAGAAGAAATGAAGATTGAATACATTAATACGAATAACGTTGACTCAAAAGCAAGAAATGAAGAAGAAATGACAGAAATTGATGAAAGAGGAGGGGGAAAAGGAGGAAGAGAAGAAGGAGATAATGAAGAGGAGGAGGACGGAGAGAAGGAGGAAAAAGAAGAATTTGATGGAAATGCCGATGAAATCTGCAGTCATCATCAAGGGATATTGAATAAGAGCAATAGAAGATCTATTTTTGAGCAGCAAAATGAATTCAAAAACGACGGAGAAGCTGAAATGGATGATGAAGTTTCAGATGAAGTGGACGGAGAGGAAGAGGAAGAGGAAGAGGAAGAGGAAGAAGACGAGGAAGAGGAGGAAGAGGAAGAAGAAGAAAAATTCGAAGAAGAAAAGGGTGAGATAAAGGCAGACGATTCAAAGGAGGAAAGAAAAGAGGACAAAGATATTGAAGAATCACATCTGAAGGAAAATGATCGGTTTCTTTTTGAAGACGAGGAAGAAGGAGAAGAAGCGTGGGAAGCGTGCAATGAATCAGAAATACTTGAAGAGGAAGCAGACAGAAAGGATTTGTTAACACAGGAAAAGAGAACAATAAGCAGCAAAGAAGAGGAAGAGGTTGAGGAATGTGAGGAAGAAGCAGAAGAAGAAGAAGAAGAAAGAGAAGAAGATGAAAAAGTTAAAGCAGAAGATGAATTGGAACTTTCAGAGAGGGAAGGAGAAGGAGAAAGAGAACAAGCAACAGACCTCTTCTGGACAAACACATCAGCCTCATTCAGTTCGCTGGATGATTCGCTGGATGATTCGACCTCTTTTTCGCTTTCTGTGAAAGAGTCGATGGAAAGGAAGAAGAGGAGGAGGAAGAGGAAGAATGAGGAGGAAAAGGAAAGGGAGGAAGAGAAAACGAAAGAGAAAGAGAAAGAGAAAGAGGGGAAAGGGAAGGAGGATATGGAGGATATGAAGAGTTTGGATAGGAAAACATCTTTGGTCCAGAAAAAAAGAAAGAAAAGCAACACCAACGGGCTGAAGAATGAGATAAGAAAGGAAGAGAATGCAAAAGCAGCAAAAGCCAAACAAAATTTGAGCATTCATTCAATGCGTTCAAATGGCCAAGTCAAAGTTAATTCAACTCGTCTCTCGCCTTCCTCAAAGATTTTCGAACAAGCGAAATCAAACAATTCTGATAAAGCCAGAAATCCTTCAACATCATCAACTTCTTCTTCTTCTTCTTCAGTTTCTTCTTCTCTGCAATCAGCAAAATCATCACAAAAGCTGAATGATAAACGGACCAAAATCCAATCAAAGCCAAAAGTATCGCAAAGAAAGCAATCAACAAAGGCATCATCGTCTGTGGCATTGGCAACTGCTCCATCGAGAATTCAACCAAAAAACAGAGCAAAATCAGCGCAAAATGAGCAAAAATCACAAATTAAACAGAAAGAAACAACCGAAAACAAGCCAAGGTGGAACTGTTCAGCCAATCCGGCCAGCAGGCAATTGAAGCAGAAGCCAGCAATGTTTTCGGTGTTCTTTCAGAAAGAGAAGAAGACAGAAAAAGAAAAAGAGAAGGATAATGAAAAAGAGAAGGAAAAGGAGCAAGTGAAGAAAGAGAATGAGAAAATTACATCAGATTCTTTTGAAGGTGGCATAGGAAAGACGAATGAAAAAGAAGACGAAAGAAAAGAAATAGATTTCTTGAGCAGACAAGAATCAGTTGCTGAAGAAGAAAAAGATGCGAAACAGAAAGATTCTGAAGCAGAAAAAGAAGAAGCGAAAAGAAGTTTTGCAAAAAAAGGAAAAGAAAACGAAATGTTAAATAATGTTTACCCATCGGAGCATGTTTCGGAGGCAGAAGCAGAATCATTGAAGAAGGAATTGAAAGAGGAGAAAAAGATGACAAAGCAGACTTCAAAGCAACATAAATCAACAGCAACTCCAAAGAAAACAGCACTTTCGGCTGCAGACAAGAAGTTTATCCATCTTTCTGCTCCTTCTCAAACAGAATCAAATGCGAGAAAAGAAATGAATGTTCATTTGCATCCAGTTGATGCTGAAAAAAACCAAAACAAACAAAGAAAAGCTCTTTCTCCCAAAATTGCAAAAGATGTTCAAAAGCCCAACGAAGCCGAAAAAACAAGCGAAAATGCCAATCGAACAAAATCGAGTTTCAGAAAATTTGTGCCAAAGAAGATAAGGCAGCTGGGTTCGTTGAGAGAAATGTTGGAGAAGAAAAGCAATTTGACAACAGAAACAATTGGGAAAGCAAATGATCGTCAAGCAATTGACAGCATATTGAATGCATCTTTGAGTTCTCGGCTTTCTTCTTCGCGTTCTTCTTTTGCCTCGGCCTCTGCTCTTGTTTCTCCGCAAAGAATGCGAAATTCATGTTTGACATCAGAAAATATAACACCTCCTCCAAATTCTCTCCGTCTCAGACAATCTCACTCTGTTTTAAAAGAAGATTCGCTGAATTGTTTGTCGAGTACTTACTCTTCCCAAAGTTCGTATATGACTTCTCCTCCTTCCATTCCTGTTCGCATGCAGAACCCACATCCCGTCACTTCTTACGCCTCTGCATTCATCAAGCGAATATCTTCTTCTGCTCATTAAATCAGGAAATGTGAATTTATTAGAATATTTTTTCTGGAATTTCTGTTGGAAATTTTATTATTTATGAAATAAATGTTTTTATTGCAAACGAATATTGTTGTTTGCAGTGATATTTCGCAAATAATCGCATTCAAATGATTTTTATAAAAATTGCAAAACTTTGATTGAAAAAATAATTATAATAAATATGAAAAAATGAAGGGGACAAAAAGAATTTAGCACTGGATTTGCTAACACTTGAATAGCACCTTTCGCACTTTGATGAGTCAGTTTAAATTGCGTTGACTGATTTTTTACAAAAAGAAAAGTGTTTTTTTCTTGAAAATTTGACAAAAGTTGAAAGAAAGGAAAAAATAGTTTGTAATAATTGTTCATCGAAGCATAATAGCTTCAATGAAAATTGTTATCTATTCCTTGTTTTTTGAAAATGAGTCATTCTTTTTCACAACTCAAAATTTCTATCAAATTTATCGAAACGTTTTTGTAAATAGAATGATATTATTATGTCAAATTGATATTCATGTTTTCGACCCATCACAACTTGATGAACAATTCAAAAAATAATTGAATGTTAAATAATTCCCATTGAACAAATAGTTTTTTCTTTTTCCAGACTTCAAAACATGTTTTTCATGAGCTGTCAATAATCAAAGTGAATGAAAATAACACTGTTCATCAATATCTCAGCAAAAAAAAAAAAAAAAAAAAAAAAAAAAAAAAAAAGAGAAAAGTAGAATTTCTTTTCTTTTCAATTTGTTCCATCAAGAATCTTCGTTGAATTGATTATTGCCCTCCATCTTCATCGACAGGATTCATTTTGAGCTTTGTATTCAATTGTTCAGTTTTTGCCTCTTGAAGCCTCTGGTCTCCTTTGCTTATTCTCTTCCAAACTGCATTTTCAATGAACAAAAGAAGGCGAAGGAGAAGAATGAAATGGTGATTGTTGAGATGAACACAAAAGAAATGAAGAAAGAAATGTTTGTTGAAGAAACAAGTTGAAAATGTTGAAATAACAGAATTATGCAGCAACGTATTTGAAGAAGGAGAAGAAATGCGACAATGTGATTCACGAAAATATTCTCTGAAGAAGTCAATCATAAATGAATTCTTTTTCCCTTTTATTCTCCTTGCTGTCCATTCTTCCAATCAGCATCAAAAGCTCTCCCAATCATTTCACTTGTTTTTTGTCAGAAAAGAATGTCTTCTGATGATTCTCTTCCTTCCCTCAATTATCATATGAAATTCTTCCTTCTTCGTTTGAGCATTCCTTCGTTCCATTCTCAAAACACTTTCATTGAAATGATCTTCTCAAAATAAGAGCAGCTGACTTCTTCTTTTTCCTTCTTTTTTCTTTTGTTGCTGCTCCACTTCATTTTGAATGATTGGACAAATAATACAAGTATTTTGATTAGTGAGAAAACGTTTCATGCTTCCTTCTCTTCTATTATTGAGAGAATGCCACATTATGAGTAGTCACGATCACTGATCACAAAAAAGGATGATGACAAGCACTCCATTTGGATCCGGACTTGCGACCGAACCAAGCACAGCTTCGCTGTCTGGTGGCCCTCCAAGTGCTTTCCCCATGTTTCAGGAGAGTTTTTCCGCTTCCCAATCAAGTTATCAAATGCTACCAACATCATCAGCTGATCCGACTCAGACAATGACTGATAATGATATGGGAGATGGAATTGAAAAAAGTTTTAAGGAAATATTCGGAATGGAACCAGAAGAATCGATATATGATTTGAATTTACCAGAAAATAGAATAAATGACATTGTTTGTGAATTGAAATAAGAAAAATTATCATCATTTTTATAAAATGCCCCTCCACAGTTCAGTCGTTCAAAGGATATATTTAAGGATGCATTAGATCAGGCGGGAGAAAAAGTGGAAACTTTTTAATACCCAACAATGAAGTTATTATTAGCAGCACATTCAATAAAAGGAAAGGATGAAAGGGAAAAGAGATGATTGAAGACTCCTGCATTTTAGTTGCCAAAGCATTGAAGGAAGCACTGAACGCAAGAATACAGGCGAAGTTTGGTTTCAAGGAAACAGCAAAGATGAGAGAAGAATTTGCTTCAACGCTATTGACAGAGAGTCAGAAAGAAGCTCTGGAAGAATCAAAGAAAACAAGCCCAGAACCCAGACAACCACGTTAGAATATAGGCAGATATTTATCAAGACCAGCTTGCTACGAAGGAAGAACGCCTGCCAGAGAAAGATATCGAAGCTCAATTAGTAAGCCATTTTTTCGAACAGGCCCCCGGTCGTTCGGTACAAGAAGAAGCACTTTCACTCCAAGGACAAGCAGAAGAACCTTCTAGGGACGATTCAGGTGTATGGGCCAAGCGAAGATACGGAGACATTATTGGTTGGAGGAAGAACAGCCTCTAATGTGGAAGAATGGGAAAAATTGGGGGAGCAAACTTGATAAGAAGAGGAGAAAAGCCTGTGTGGAGGAGCAAGAAAGCACGACAAGGACTTATCTTCAACAAACAAAAGCTTTAAAGCCCTGGACAATCACAAGAAGCTGCACAAGCCCTGAGAGACTGAGTGGAGGACCAACTTCGTTCGAGCATTGTGAAGCAGATTCCCAAACATCACGTCAAATATGTAAGCCCAGTGTTTGTAATCCGGAAGAAGAACGGAACATGAAGACAAATTATAGATTGCAGAAGGCTCAACGACGCAATGAAGACTCTTCATTTCAAACAAGAAGACAATCGTTTGGTAGAAAGAATATTGTGCAAAGGAGATTATGAAGTGACATTGGATTTGAGCCAAGCGAACTGCTTGAGAAAGGTTACAGAATATTTGGTACCTTTTCTCTCATTCGAATTCGAAGGAAGATATTTCCACTTCACAGGTATGTCGTTTGGTTTCAAAGATGCACCAAGGATATTCACGAAGGTCATGAGGAAAGCGGTAACATATGTCAGAGAAAGATACAATGTGAGAATGATTGCATTCCTTGACGATGTAGTGCAACTCCATCAGGATCCACGAGAACTGAGAAACATCACTGGAGAAGTGATGAATCTGTTTCAGAAACTGGGGCTTCTAACAAACAAAGAGAAAAGCCAGTTGGAGCCTGATCAACATTTCCAATACTTGAATTTCGTTTGGAACACAAGAGAATTCAATGACGCTTTTGAAAGAAAAAGATCACAAGAATTAATAATAGAATGCAGAAGATGGAAATAATACTCGCAGATCTGCAGAAAAACAAAAATTGAAGATTTCACATCATTGATAGGAAAGCTGAGCGCGACAAGATACATTTGCAAAGAAGCGTCTTTACTCCTTCCAACGCTTCACAAGCTTCTGAACAAGAAGGTGAAAAGAATGGGATGGAATGGGCGTATGAGAATCAACCCATCAATTGTTCCCAGTCTTCAGCGATGGATAAGGAGATTGACAGAGAACACTCCTCGTCAAATAATCCCCCTATTTCAGCCATAGGCTACTCTCACAACTGATGCATCTGGAAGGGCACTTGGAGCATATTTAACGATAAACAACAGAAAGATAGTTTACCACCAACAAATACCAAGTTATTTAGGAAAACAACGTTCAAATTATCGAGAACTGTATGCAATAAAGAAATCATTGGAGCATTTTGCTCCGAAGCTAGAAGAAGCTCAAATACAGAATTTGCTGGTGCGATCAGACAACACAACGGCAGTGTTCAATCTAAACAGATGGAATGCGGGGCTGAACTTGAGAGGTTTGCTCAGAAAAATATGGATTTAGACTCAAGCCAGAAATCAGAACATGAAGGCACAACACTTCCCGGGGATATGGAACATGAGAGTGGATTCACTATCCAGATTTGAAAGAGGGGGAGACTACGAAGTGAGGAAAGAAGAGCTGAACGAGCTGCTGGATGTATTTAACCTGAACATAACGTTGGTTGCGTTTGCAACAGAAGAAAACGCCAAGTGCCGAAGATGGTGCGGACCAGGAAGCAGAATCAACGAAGACGGTCTTCAACAATCATGGTCAAACGACGTTGTCCTAGCCCATCCGCCGATCCCCTTGTTTGTGCCAGTTATCATGAAGGCTTTTGTGGAGAGAGCACGAGTGCTATTGTTGATTCCCGATTGGTGTGGACAGGTGTGGGAGCCCTTGATACAACTGATGCCTCACGAAGAATGGATGTGGAAGAAGATGAATCAAATACTTGTAGAAGGGAAATGGATGAAGAGAATAGAAGCCAGTTTTTCTCTTCGAAGAATGAGAGTATTGTTACTCAACCCATAGCTCAGCAGGGAGAAACATGGTTTAGATCTTTCCTCGAGAAAAGAGGTTATTCACAAACAAATATTGAATTATGCAAAAAGAGTTTATCTGAAACAACATGGAATGGATATGTATTTTCCTTTGTTCATTTTGGAGATGAATAGAAACAACATGGATTCGGAGCACCACCAGTCTCATGGAGCGAATGGATGTGAAGATGCCCTGACATTTTCTTTAGCCTGAAAGACAAAGGCGTCAAAGTGTCAACACTCTGCCAGATAAGATCAGCGGTATCATTGATAACTCAATTGTTCTATAATAGCATACTGGGAGATTATCCGCTTATTCAAATAATGTTCAAGTCGTTCAAACGAACAGAAAATCGGAAGAAAAAGAGGAAGCCAGAGATATGGAATCCGAGAGTGCTGCTGGACAGGATCACAAGAATGGGAAATAATGAAAGAATGAAAGTGCGAGATTTGCAGAAGAAGACGATTTGCTTATGTATTTTGTTTTCAGCCTGTAGATTCACGGAGTTGGAAAGAGTAAACGTCAATCATTCCACGACAAAAGAGGAAGCAATTGAACTCGACACAACCTTGAAGACTGGACAAGACAGAACAGACATTATCATCCCGTTTTTGAATGAAACACCATTAATATGGCCGGCCTCTACAGTGAAAGAGCTCTGGAAAAGATCCGATGAGGAGCAAGAGAAAGTGATGAGTCTGTTCGTAGATGAAATCACACATAAGCCTCTCACAGCTCGCGTTCTCCGTTCGCTCGCTGCAGAACTTATGAGGGATGCAGGGATCCCAGAGATATACAGTCCATACACACTGAAACATGCATCTTTGTCAACGTTGACATCAGCCGGAATCCCAGTTGGACAGATTGCAAAGTTTGCCAGACTCTCACCCAGCAGCAATACAATAACAAAACACTACGTTAGAAAGAATTTTGCAACAAACTTGGCCCAAGTCATTGCAGGACAGACACCAGACACATCCAAAGGATATGACGAACATAGTGATTCAGATGAACTGTCAGACAGTGAAAGCTCAGAGCAAGAAGAAGAAGAAAAAAGGAAGGAAATGGAATCATTAGAACTGATAAAGGACAAACCACCAGATGAACAGAACACAAGTACCCAGATAGTCCAATATAACACTGTCATTCAATCAATAGATGAAGTAAGAGAAACACCTGGAAGAAAACCAGACAAGATCGAAGAGCCTGAAGACACCAAAGAAATGCAGGAAGGTGAAGAATTGAATGAAGCTACCAAGAAGGAGAAGGGTTGGAAGTCTTGCGAATGGGTCAAAGAACAAAAAATCAAATTTGTTATCAGAACAAGAGCACAGATGAAGATGGAATTGGAGAAGAAAAGCGAAGGAAACGAGGAAAGTTCAATATGAGATAATCGTTCTACCAATTATTATATTCTCTCAATAATAGAAGAGAAGGAAGCAAGAACATTTTCTCTTTTAAACAAAACAAGTATTTTTTCACAAAAACTTCAAATGACCGAGTTTGTGGCCATTCTGTGAAGTGATGAAAAAGAAATAGATATAATTTTGGAGTTATAAAAACAAATACAAATCAAATACAAATCCAAATACAAAAATCAAAAACAAAAATTAAAACAAAAACAAAAACAAAAAGTAATTGAAAAATAGAAAAATTGAAAAAATGAAAGTGTGATTTTTGAATTGCAAAATGAGTTTCATTTCATAAAATATAAACAAAATAATCTGTTAAATATTTCGAAAATACATTAATTCTTTCATAAACAAAACAAATGAATTTAAAAAGGCTTGAAATGATATCTTCGTATCCTTCTTCCTCCATCTTTTCAAATATCTTTCTTTTCATTTCTTTCCTTTTTCCTTTTTCATCTTCATCATCCTTCTTTTCATTCAATCTTTCTGAAATATTCAAAAAGAAAAGCAAGCAATTCCACAAAATACCATCATCCAAAGTTGATTGATTCATTTCCTCCAAAAATACATCTATGATACCTTTCTTCGCAAAAGCATCTATTTCCTTTTTTTTCTTGTCTGATGCATTTCTTAAAGTAAAAATGCATTCATGACTTATATCTGGGTGGTTATCTCTTGATGCTCGAATCACTCGAACGATGCTCCCTAAAAGCCCAGAAAGTTCCTCACTCCACAATGTGCACCATGTCAAGTAATTATCAATAGCATAAATCCATCTCCAGATCACAATCACTTCTTTCGCTTCTTTTCCTCTTTCTTCTTTTCTCTTCCAGTCAATGCATCTTGCCAGTTCTTCGATTTCTCTTCTTGCTTCTCTTGCAAAATGCAGCTCAACCGCAATCATTCCTTCCAGACTTTTATCTCCGATTAATCGATAAAACAAAAATTGCCAAGCAGACTGATACGCAAGCTGTGTCAGATTATGATGCTCCTGATGATATTTCATTATCTCTTTGATTTCGTTCTTGAAAATTTCTTTTTTAATTTCCTTAAAAAAAAGGAAAAATCATTAACTCCAAAATGGAAATAGAAGCAAACATACATAATATGTGTTAGCATTACTTAAAGCCAGCAAAGCCATTTCCACTTCATTTTGTGATTTCTCGTTTTCCTCTTTCTTTGAGGCAACTTTCAGAAGGCAAGGCACAATGATTGAATCCATTTCAGATGAAGGCCATCTGCTCAACAGCAAATAGCATTCAAAGAGATCAATCAAATGCTTTTCATCATTTTTCTTCTTATTTTCATCAATCATCATCTCTCTCATTTTTTTGCTCAAAGATGAATCATCAAAAGAATATAAGAAAATCATTTTCAGCTCTTTGCAATATCCAACATGCTTCAACAGCAAGATTGCATTTTCCAATGACAATGTATTTTTTTCAATCATTTGGTGAATTTTATTGAATTGTTCTTTTGTGAAAACTGTTTGAAATTCTTTTTCATTCATTTCATCAATTAATCCATACATCTCTTCGATTTTCTGCATTTGTTCAACTTCTCTGCAACCTTCCAGTTCACAAAACAATTCTTCAAAAAACATTTAAAAAAACAAAAATTATGTTCAGAATTATTTAATCCAAATTAATGCACAAACTTGAAAACTTCTTGGTTCTGGTCATAGTCTGAACTCCTTTTTCACATTTATCATCATTTGGCAAACTCATTCTGTTTTTTGCAAAAAAATATACAAAAAGAGGTGCAAAGCCTGGTAAATAACAAAATAAAAGATAAATACAAACATCGTTGATTATTTTGCAGTCTTAAAATGATCGCAATACAAATGGTTGTGTTTTTGTTTATAAAAAGAAGTGCAAAAGATATTGCGAAGAAGCCCCAAGGATTGGCTGTATGAGAATAAAAATGGAAAATTTTTGTTTCTTTTTGATCAAACCAATAAATTATTTAAAGAATGATTTTTATTAAATAAAAAATCATTAACTATTTGAATCAGATCTTTTTGTCCAATGGAATAAATTGCAAATACTTTGACAAAGAGAAAACGAAATTCGGCAGATAGAATGAGCGAAATGAAGATGATTTTAGTTTTTTTTTGTGGAGAAGAATGAATTTGAAAACAAGAACAGATGATTGTTGACGGTTTGACATATTTTGTGTATTGTGTCATTTTGAGCTCATTTATCAATGGACCATTGGGTTGCGAAAGATGAAAAGAAAAGAAATTCAGAAAATCATCGCAAATCGTCTGAACAAAAGAAAAGAAAAGAAAAGTTCTTGAACATGGGGAACATTCTTGTTGAGTGGGAGAAGATCAAGGTCCAATGCTTCAGTTGCCAAATAATCTTGTGCCATGAAGAAAAACGATGAAGTCCAGCTCCAATAGAAAAAATGGAGATTCTTCTGTATATTGAGAGTGAAACATCAAAAGGAAATATTTTCATATCTTCGGATACTGTTAAAAGATTTGTTCGTTCAAAGCCGTTTTCATTTCAGTTGGACTGAGATTTGGAAAAGAAGGAAGAAGACGACTTTTCCATGAGATACACTCCAGCAAGGTTATTTCTCTGCAAATGAAAGGGAGAATGGAGTTTTGGAGGAAAGAAAGTTGTCCAATCAAATATCGGTATCTTTGGAACGAAGAGAACAGCTTCCTTTTTGAACAATACTCAGAAAATCATTTCGTATGCTGCAATCAACAGTTTGCAAGTTTGGATGTTTTCCATTCATCTTCAACGATATCTTTCAAACATAGAGGGATCAGAAAATAAATTCAGTTTGTCAAACATCATGTTAATCTGCCCATCTTTCATCAATCAATTCCAACTCAAACAGGAATTTCTATTTTCATTTGATTTCTTCACTTAATTTATGTTTTCCTTTTCTGTGTTTTCTTTCAGCTATCAATATTCACCATTGCCAGTTTATTTTTATGAAATTAAATGATCATCGCTGCTTCGGCTTCTGTATCTGTTTTGTTCCTTTTCTTTCTTTTCTTTTCCTTTTTTTATGATTTGCTGACATTCAAAATGATCATTGAAAGTGAAAAAATAAAAACGACAAATTCAAACAGAAATATCATTCTTTCAGTCATTCTGAAATAAAAATGAATTTTCTCTCTTTTTCTCTCTCTCTTGTTTTTTTCCAACAAATATTAATCGGTTATCTACATGATAAAATCCAACTTGGTTATTGAGAAATCATCTTTATTTCGGCACGTCAATTTTTGTGAAAAAGGAAATTCAAAATACATAATAACAACACAAAATTGAAAACAGCTCATCAAAGAAACACATACAAAAAATTTAATATTGTTTATTTCGTGAAAAAAGGGAGCAAATTCTTTCATTTTTGAAAAAATCAACGATTTGTTCCAAACTTTTTCTCCAACCTTATCATTATAAGTCTTTCATTCTCATTTCAAAATAATGCAGAAAAATTCTAAAATTGAAAAAAAAATTTGTTTGAGTGGAAAGGAACAAAATTCAGAAAGCTAAAAAAATTTTGTCCCAAATGTTGAAAAAAAGCAATTTTAATATAAAATATTTATTCAAATGAAATTTAATGAATTGCTGTTGGAAAAGTTATCTTTTCAAATTGGAAAACCCTTAATAATAAAATTGAATTCAAACTTTAACAAGAAGCTGAATCAAATATTTGATATCACGGACCAATAAATTAATAGGATAAAATCGATTTCTGAGACATTTTTCAATTCATTTATTGAAAAGAACTATTCATTTGAAAAACTGAAATTATTCCTGAAAAGAAAATGAAATTCAACATCTATTTTGCAAAAAGAATTCTTTATTGGATTCACTCGATTAAAAAATCGTAAAAGATGAGAATAATAATTTCAGAAAATCAACTTTATATGTTTAATCTTCTGTGAACAGCAATTTTGAGCCTTTGGCATTTGATTGCTTCATTGAATTGTTTTCTCTTTCTTTTCTTTTGGCTGCCCAAGAAGGATGTACATTACCAACTACTGATTGATTTGTGATTGAAGGCGAATCATTTTCGAGCCGCGGTTTGACTTCTAATTTTTTTTCTCGATTTTCACCTCCATGAAGCATTTCATTTTCACTGAAATATCTTTTCTTTAAACCCTTTTTGTAAAAAATAACATCACCTTTTCCTTTTCTTGAATGAGCTGATTCATTCTTCATGCGTTTTGTTGATCCGTTCGTTTTCTTATCCTTCCTTTGTTTGTTGTTTGCTTTGTGTGTTCCAACAGACAAACCTTTTTCTTCTTCATCTTTTCTTTTTGCCCTTCCACCTCTTTCCTTCTCTTCTTTCCCAAATGGCATGGATAAAAGTTGCAGTAGTTCTTCTGGTGTTTTTGCGAGCTTTGTTGCTTCCTCAAAAGTCGAAGGAAGTTTTGGCTTTTTCGGCTCTTCAACGAATAATCTCTTTTCAAAATTGACAGTTTCTGAAATGTCTTTAAAATCATCTTTCTTTGGTTCATCCTTTTTATCTTTAAAACCATCATCTTCTTCTGCTTCTTCCATGTCTTCAACTTCTTTTTCTCCTTCCACTTTTGCTTTTTCAGCATCATCCCCAATGTCTATTTCATCAACTTTCTTTGAAGCACTTTTTTTCTTTTTCTCCTCCTCCTTCCTTTTTCTCAATTCTTCTCTTCTCTTTTCTTTTTGCTCCTTCTTTCTCTTTGCATATTCTGATTCCTCAACTTTCCCATCAACAAAAGAAATCCGCTGGCGTATTGCAGGCAAAGGCGCAGCTAATTTTGACTTCTTTGAAAGGGCTATAATCTCTTTTTTCGATAAAGACGTATGAAGAAATGGAGAAACTTGAGATGAATGTGCTGAATCTGTAGTTGATGTGGAAGAAGAAGGAGGAACATGAACATCAGAAGAAGAACTAAATGTTGGATCAGCTGAAAATGTCGTGATCGCATTGGAAATTGTTGTTGAAGTGAAGTGTGAAATGGGTTGCGTTGAAGAAGAATTCTCTAAATGTGAACTCAAATCTGGATGCTGTTCAGTGGAATTTGATTCTTGTGGATTTAAAATTGTCCCTCGTGGTAGCACAATTCCATATTTTTTGTTTTGCATCATAGTTGCTTGCTCATTAACTTTTTTTGAGTTGATGATTGATGAAACATATCCAGTTGTCATTGGATTGCTTAAATAATCAATATTTCTGGGAGCTTGCAGCGGTGTGAGAGTATCCCTGATGTGCGTAAGTTTAAAGCGTTGAAGACATTTTTCCAAAAGATCATCAACTTGAAAATCCTTTAAAATATTGAATTCAATTGAAGATGAAAAAAAAAAACAACACAAAGGATGAAAAGAAAACCTTTAACTTTTGGATAATCGATTCAAAATCATTTTTTTCGATTTCTTGTTGTTGCTTACTTTTCTTGTTGAATTTTTTCTTCGCATTTTTGATCACTAAAGTCTTATAAATAATCCAAAAATTGAACAAAATAATAACTTTCAAATAAAATAAAATACCTTTGAATCTCGTAAAAACCGCTTTAGATTTACCTCATCATGATAAAAAGAACGTTTTGCAGCCAAATGTGATAGCTCAGATAATTTCTTTGTTGCATTTTCGCGTGAAATTGATTTTTTCTTTTTTGCAACGCTTAATAGGCGTTTTGACTTTGGCTCAGCAATTCCAGATAGTGCTTGTAATTTGCTAATTTCCCATCTTAAATTGTCGACGCTCATATACAGCGAGCTTGCAGTTAAATGCAACAATTTTATTTGATGAGAATTATAATTGGTTATGATCGAAAGTTGTCATATGGAGCAGTTTCTTTATTTAAAATTTTCAACCAATTTCATCATAAACTTCACCATTCAACAAATTGACTCTGAACATTTTTTCAACTCTTCTTTTTTCAATGGACAGAGAATATGGATTATAATTCAGAAATTCCATTTAACTTGACAAAAAAAGAATTTTTTTATTTTTCAGAAATAAGCACTTCGATTGTTTAACGAATAAATGAATATATAACTGAAGAGATAAAAAAAACTATTCTGTTTATTCAATTACAGAAAAATAGTAATTCAAAATGTCGGAATAAATTAATATTCATAAATAAGACCCATCTTTTCCCACAAAAAAAATAAGCATTTAATGGGGGGAAAAAATAAAATAGAATAAATAAAAGAAATGAAAAAAGAAAGAAAGAAAAAGACAAAAAGGAATAGAAATTCTAACAACTTCTCTCTCTCTCTCTCTCTCTCTTTTAATTCTTCGAAATGCTCTCAGCTTCATGAGAAGACTTTAAGTTTTGAGAATTATGAGTCAAAGGAGAAGAAAGAGGAGGTGCAGGAAGAGAAGGTGAAGGCTGACGAATGAGAGGAGAAGGAACAAAAGAAGAAGAAGAGGAGGAGGAGGAAGACGATGCAAGAGACCAAGTTGGAGAGGAAGAAGAGGAAGAGGAAGAAGAAGAAGAAGCTACTGATGAAGGTGTTGATGGAAATGAAGAGGAAGAAGAAGAAGAAGAAGAAGAAGAAGAAGAAGATATTGTTGTTGAATTAGCAGAGATTTGAGGAGAACACGAAAAAGGCGAAAGAGAAGAAGAAAAGCCACGAGAAGAAGGAGGAGGAGAGGAAAAAGAAGAGAGAGGGGTGGAATTGGGATTGTGGCAGAAAGAAGAAGAAGAAGAAGAATACGAAGAAGAAGAAGGATAAGAAGAAGAATTCAAATTCATATTCAAATTCATATTCATATTTCTCTTTGTGAATCTGCTGCTGTTTTGTTTGAAGACAGAGAAAGGGACGATGGGGAGGAAAGCAAATGGATGTGGCTGTGTTGTCTTCAGACAGGAAGACATGTCAACTGGAGGGCCCGTTTTATCCTGAAAATAATAATAATAATAATAATAATAATAATAATAATAATAATAATAATAATAATAATAATAATAATAATAATAATAATAATAATAATAATATTTATTTTATTATTATTTATTTATTTATTTATTTATTTATTTTTTGGAAAGGAATATATGAACATATGTGAAGTATTAAATAATAAATAGAAATAAATAGAAATAAATTGAAATATAGAGGACATTTAGAGAGATAAGAAGAATATATTGCAATATACATATACATATACATATATAGAGAGAGAGAAAGATAAAAATAAAGAAAATTAAAAATTATAAATAAAGTTAAAAAGAAAAAAAGAAAAAAGAAAAAAGTTAAAAGAAAAAAGAAAAAATAACTCAGAAAAATACATCTGCAACACATACATATCTAGTGATGAATCTCACAGCCATAGTCAGATCCTTGTCGTGTGTGAGATGAGTAGCTGAGAGGGCTTTAGTGAATGAGGGAGTCGCAAACATAGGAATTTTCGATTGCTCATCAGAAAACGGGGAAGAAGAAGAAGAGGAGGAGGAGGAGGAAGAAGAAAAGGAAGAAGAAGAAGAGAAAGAAGAAGAAAACGAGGAGAAAATCGGGGAAGAAAGCAAATTGCCAGCAATTCCAGTGTTTGGCGTGGTTTGCGCCCAAGATTGATAAGATTTAGCATTCTCAAATTCTCTCTGGATGTATTTGAGGTAACAAGGAGGGGACAAAGTGAGGATGGAACGACGGAGAAGCTGGAGAACAATGCTGGAGAATGAAGAAAAAAAGGGAATTTTAAAAAATAAATAAACAAATAAAGAAAGAAAGAAATAAAGAAATAAATTTAAATAAATATATTTGTGTGAAAAAGAAAGATGGAAAAGAAGATAAAGAAGATAATCAAATTACAAATTGAAATAAAAAATTAAAAAAAAAATATTTCTTTCTTTCTTTTTCTCCTTTTCTCTCTCTCTCTCTTTCTCTCTTTCTCTTTCTCTCTCCTTTCTCTCTCTCCTCCACACACCAATTCGGCAGCTCCATCCACTCCAGGATCCTTGTCGGCATCTCTTCCTGCATCGAATTGTTCATTTTGATCTTCAAATTGTTCACTGCTATGAAATACTTGCATATCTGATACATCTTCCTCCTCAGAAGAACCTGCTGCGAATGAGAAAGAAGAGGCTGAGGCAAAAAGGGAGAAAACGCACTTCGATTGCCTTGCTTTGCACTGAAACTGGTATTATTATTAGCTCCATTTCCTGACAGATAGCTTTCTTCTTCTTCTTCTTCTTCTTCTCCTTCTCCTTCTGAGTTATAATCATAATTTTTATTGTTCTTGTTTCTTCTGCTTCCTTCTCTTCGGTAGAATGACAAGAATGCTGAATATTGTTCTTTTTGACTCATTTTGGCTCCGTTTCCTTTCTCCAGCCATTCCAAATATGTGTTTATTCTTTTGTTTTCTCTTCTTCCCTTCTCCTCTTCTCTTTCTCCTCTTTCTCCTCTTCCTCTTCCACTTCCATTTCCTCCTTCTCTTCCCTTCTCTCTTCCTTCTCTTCCTTCTCTTCCTCTTATCCTCATTCTCTCTCTCTCTCTTCCTCTCTCCCTCTCCTTCTCTCTTTCTCTATTCCCCTGCTGTTCATCATACTTCGTCGTCAACAGATCCACATAATAGAAGAACTGCTCAGTACGATAGCTCTGCTCTGCTGCATACACCTCGTTCTCCTGCAGCGAAGGAGGAAGAAGATGCAACGACGATTTTTTGATCTGTTTCTGCTTGCGTTTGTTCTCCTTCTGAATCTCCTCCAACAGCTGCTGCGTTCCCAAATGGCGGGGAATTAGCTCTTGCTGCGAAATAAATCGGTTTCTTTGCGCTTTCATTGAAGTTGGATATCTTTGTGATTTGCTTATGGATGAGTCTTTCCTGTGTTGTCTTGCTTCAGTTTCGTAATTTCCTCCTCTTCCTTCTCTTCCTTCTCTTTCTCCTCTTTCTCTTCCTCCCTCTCCCTCTCCTCTCCCTCCTCTCCCATACTTATTCCCCCCTTTATTCTCCTCATAGCTTATCTGTGAAAGCGACAAGTTATGAACATTTCCTCTTCTCCCCATCTCTTTCTTCGCTTCTCGCTCAATCTCATTCAACTTCGCCACTTGCTCAATGAAAGTGACTTCTGCCTCAGAAGAACTCGACGTTTCGCTTGCATCGTATGGATGTTTGTCAACAAGAGAGCGATGATATGAAGAAGAAGAAGGAGGAGGAGAAGAAGAATAAGGGAATGAAGAAGAAGAAGAATGAGAAGAGGAAGAGGAGGAAGAAGAAGATGATGATGAAATGGATGAATTTATTCTTCCATCAGAAACAACAGAAGAAAAGGAAGAAGAAGAAGCAGTTGAATTGGAAGATGCAACATTCCCTGGGCGTTTATTCATTGGTGCAACAAATGAAGATGAAGAAGAGGAAGAAGAGGAAGAAGAGGAGGAGGATGAGGAGGAAGAAGAAGAACTTTCGCTTTCCTTTGAAGAATTATCAGAATCTTCTCCTGTTTCGTTGAATGACAGCATCTTTCCTCTTTCGCTATTTGAAGAAGCACTCAAAGAAGAAGAAGAAGAAGAAGAAGAAGAAGAATTAGGATTAAGATTTTGATTACCTCCACTGTGGTGTGTGTGATGGCTATGCACATTTCTTCCATGTTTGTGTGTGCCATACAACTTAACACTATCTCCTTCACTTCTTCCATTCATGTTCTGATTCTGATAAGAAGAGCTTCCAGAACCAATCACGTCATAAGCATTGCTTCTTCCCCCTCTTCCCCCTCTTCCTCTTCCTCTTCCTTCTCTTTCTCCTCTTTCTCTTCCTTCTTCTCTTTCTCTTCCTCCTTCTCCTCCTCCTCCTAAATACGAATGATGGCTGTGAATATGATGCCTCTTCTGAAGATGGTTGTAATGCAACGCAAAATATGGATTGTTAAACAGCTCTTCATCTGAATCCACAAAAATTGGATTGGAAAATTCGTTTGCTTCAAAATCTTCTTCTTCTCCTTCTCCTTCTCCTCTTTCTCTTTCTTCTTCTTCTTCTCTTTCCGAGAAGCTGTTTGCTGATTGATTATGTGTTCTATATTCCCCTTCATCATCATCATCTTCTTCTTCTTCCTCTGTGTTGCTGTTCCTATTTCGATATCTTCTTCCTCTTCTGAAATATCCTTCTTCTTCTTCATCTTCTTCTTCTTCATCTTCATCTTCATCATCTTCCATTTCACTTTCTTCTTCTTCTTCTTCTTCTTCTCTTCCCCTTCCCCTTCCTCTTCCTCTTATTTTATCTTCTCCTTCTCCTTCTCCTTCTTCTCTACTTCCTCTTCTTTCATTAACATTTCTCATCATCACCTCCAATCTTTTATCTCTTTTCTTCTCTCTTTCTCTTCTCCTCCTCCTCCTCCTTTCTCTTTCGCTTTCTTTATTTCTTCTCATTCTCCTTCTTTGATAAATAGCATCTTCATCATCATCTTCTTCTTCTTCCCCTTCTTCTTCTTCTTCTTCATAATCTTCCTCTTCTTCTTCTTCACTTCTTTCTCTATAATACCCTCTTTTCATTGCATTTGAAGAAGAAGAATAGGAAGAAGTAGAAGGAGAAGGAGAAGAAAGAGGAGAGGAAGAGGAAGAGGAAGAAGAAGAAGAAGAGGAAGAAGAAGAAGAAGCAGTTGAAGAAATAGATTGAGGAGCAAGAGAAGAAGTATCAACAGCTTTATAGAGAAGATAAGGAAGAGAAGGAGATGGAGAAGAAGAAGAAGAAGAAGAAGAAGAAGAAGAAGAAGAAGAAGAAGAAGAAAGTTTTCTTATTTTAGAAGAGAGAGAGAAAGGAAGAATAACACGTGAATTGAGAAGAGAAGAAGAGGAAGAAGCAGAGGAAGAAGAAGAAGAAGAGGAAGAGGAAGAAGAAGAAAAGAAATAAGCCGAATCCGAATAATTTTCGCCATAAGAAGAAGGAGAAAGAGAACTAAGAGAAGGAGTGAATGAAGAGCTACTGCTGCTGCTGCTGCTGATGTTGCTGTTGTTTGAGATGGGCAAAGAGAATGGAAGAGAAGAAGGAGGGGGAGAAGGAGGAGGAGGAGGGGAATGAAGAAAGAGACACTGCAGTTCTTCACTGGAGGAATCTGCATTGCTTTCTTCATCATCATCATCTTCTTCTTCTTCTTTTTCTTCATTTCCTTCTTCTTTTCCTTCTTCTTCTTCTTTTAATTTTCCTTCTTTTTCCTCTTTTCCTTTTCCTTTTCCTTTTCCTTCTTCTTCTTCGTTTTCTTTGTTTTCTTCCTCTTCTTCTTTGAGCGAATGATGCATTGCTTCTTTTTCTTCGTCATCTTTGATTGGAGTGATTAGAGCATGTTTTCTATCAGAAGAAAGAGGAGTTTGTAAAGATGAAGAAGAAATGGAAGAAGAAGAAGAAGAAGAAACAGAAGAAGAAGAAGAAGAAGAAGAATGAGAAGATGAAGAGGAAGATGAAGAGGAAGAAAAAGAAGAAGAAGAAGAAGAAGAAGAAGAAGAAGAAGAAGAAGAAGAAGAAGAAGAAGAAGAAGAAGAAGAAGAAGAAGAAGAAGAAACAGAAGAAGAAGAAGAAGAAGAAGAAGAAGAAGAAGAAGAAGAATGAGAAGATGAAGAGGAAGATGAAGAAACAGAAGAGGAAGATGAAGCTGTAATATCAGTATCAATAGCTTCATTAGTATCATTTTCAATCTCTTCTTTCTCTTTCTCTTTTTCTTTTTCTTTCTCCTTCTCCTTCTTCTCCTTTTCCTCTTTTGTTTGAGGAAGCAATCTAACAGGTGCCGAAGAAATGTTGCTGTGTGTGAATGAAAGACCTGTTGATGATGATGATGATGATGATGAAACATGATTAGGATGATTTATTTCTTCATTTTCTGTTATTTTTGAATTTTCTCCTTCTCTTTCTCCTTCTCCTTCTCTTTCTTCTTCTCTTTCTTTTATTTTATCTCTTTCTCTTTCTTTCTCTTTCTCCTTCTCCTTCTCTTTCTCCTTCTCCTTCTCCTTCTTCCTCTTCACTTTCTTTTCTGCAGGCATAGAGTCATTCCATCTGTTGAATTCTTCACCAAAATTACGAATATTATATAACCTTTCTTCTTCCTTCTCATCTTCTTCTTCCTCTTCTTTTTCTTTTTCTTCTTTTTCTATTTTGTTTTCTCTGTTTTCTTCATTCTCTTGCTCATTTTTCTTTCTCCTTCTCTTTCTTTCTTCTCTTTCTCCTTCTCCTTCTCTTTCTCCTTCTTTCTTTTCCTCTTCTAATTGTTTCTTTTCCTTCTCTTTCTTCTTCTCTTTCTCTTTCTTCTTCCAGAATTCAATGATCGATGTAGCAGCTGTTAAACCTCTTTCTCCTCTATTTCTGAACAGACCTTTCAATTTGATTGGATATGGATAAGAGGAAGAAGAGGAAGAAGAAGAAGAAAAAGAAGAAGAATATGAAATGTTTTGTTTAGAAATATTATTTTTTTTTATTTCTTTCTCCTTCTCTTTCTCCCTCTCCTTCTCCTTCTCCTTCTCTTTCTCTTTCTTCATCTTTTCATCATCAACATTGTAGTTAGTTTCATTATTTACCCCATTTTCCTTCAAAGAATCTCCATCTTTCTGTCTCATAATCACTTCTTCTTCTTCCTTTTTATCTCCTCTTCCAAATGAAACATTCTTCTTTCCCCTCTTCGTCTTCATCTTCTCTTGCTTCTTCTTCCTCTTCTTCTTCCTCTCCATTATCCTTCTCCTTCTCATCGCTTCCTCTTCTCCTTCATTCAACATACTCTCAATATCAAATATTTCCTCTTCTTCTCCTTCTTCTTCCTCTTCTTCTTCATATTCTTCTTCTTCTTCAAACTCATCAACGTTATCTTCTTCTTCCTCCCCTTCTCTTTCATCTTCTCTTTCTTTTCCTCTCACTTTTCCTCCTTTTCTTCCTTTTCTCCTGCTTCTCATCTCATTCATCAGTTCTTCAAATATTTCATTTTCCCTTCCCACACTTTTCTGCCTTCTAACAACCATCTCTTTTCCTTCTTTTCCTTCTTTTCCTTCTTTTCCTTCTTGTCTTCCAACTCTTCCATACTTCTCAATTTTCCCATCATTGTTATAATCATAATAACCATTATTTTTATTCCTATTTGTTTTTTGACTTTTACAACTTTTATAATATTTTTTATTTTTATAACCATAACCAATATTTCCATAATTATTATTTCGTTTTTTACCCATAATTTCCCCGCTTTCTCCTCCCATCCCACATTTTCCCAGCATTCCCCTTCGCATTATCATCACAAGCAGAGGCAGAGGGGGAATAAACGCTGTTGTTGACAACTTCACTTTTCTCAGTTCTTTCAACGGAGAAATAAAGTTCGGAGAAATTATACCTCCTCCATTCGCACTACTAATTATTCCGCTTCCAGTAGCTGCTGTAATGCCTCTAGTAATAAGAGATATATCTCCACTCAAATGACCAAATGAAGAAGAAGACGAAGAAGACGAAGAAGAATTTGAAGAAGAAGATGATGATGAAGAAATCAATCCATAAGAACCAGCCATCACTCCATTACTTCCATCAAAATGAACATTTTGAGGCAGTTTATTATTCTGCAATAGACAAGCAAAAGGCAAAGCTAAGAGGATTTCAGTGAAGAGGGAGATGGAGAGCAAGTGAGGAGAATGGATGAACAAGTGCTGGAGAAGGACGCGGGTGAAGGGGATTTCGTTGAGATGGAGGAGAGAGATGTGGATGAGGGTGAGGACATCGGAGGATCTGAGGAGAAGGAGAGGAGGAGAAGGAGAGGAGGAGAGAGAGAAAGAGAAAGAGAAAGAGAAAGAGAAAGAGAGAGGAGGAGAGAGAAGAGAAGGAAGGAGAGAGGAGGAAGAGAAAGAGAAGGAAGGATGAAGAATTAAAAATCATTATTATAAATATGAAAAAATTAATTCATTAATGATAAAATAAAATAACAAATTGAAATAAAAAATGAAAAAAATAAAATAAAATAAAATAAAAAATAAGCATCTCTCTCTCTCTCTCTCTCTCTCTCTCTCTCTCTCTCTCTCATCTCTCACTCACATACTTCATCGGGTGTATCAACCTTGCCAATGCCCATATATCGACAGAATACGAGTAAACAGCAGGAGACGCAGCATCCACAAAGAAATGGACGTATTTGTCTGTTTCTCTGAGAGAATCAAACTGATAGGAGATTGGCCTGCCTCGATAGAAGAGAGAGAGAGAAGAAGAAGAGGAAGAAGAATTAAATGAAGAAGAAGAAGAAGAGGAGGAGGAGGAGGAAGATGAAGAAGAGGTAGAAGAAGAAGGAGAAGGAAGAGGAGAAGGAAGAGCTGAAGCGAAGGCAGAAACTGATGTGTTTCCAACAGAATTTTGAGTGTTATTCGAAGAAGAAGAGGAGGAGGAAGAAAGAGAAGATGAACTTAATCCATTCGCCCCTAAAGAAAGCAGAGAAATAGCTTTAGCATAGCGAATTATCGCTGACATCTCGAATTTCCCACTCCCTTCTCCGCTGTGTGAATAAGCAGGCTGGCTTTCTCCTTTGCTGCGTGAGAAAAGAGACGCAAAAAAGCCTTTCTTCTTCTCTGGTTTTTCTGATTTCTCTTTTTCTTTCTCTTTCTCCCTCTCTCTTTCTCTTTCTCTCTCTTTCTTCTCTTTCTCCTTTGTTTTCTCTTTCTCCTTCTCTTTCTCCTTCATTTGTTGTTGTTTCTGTTGTTGTTGTTGTTGTTGCATCAGCAGCAGCGTCGGCAGCTTCATCTGTTTGATGTCCAGCTTCGCAAACGCCATCGAAGTTGACTGCGATTTCAGAGAAGATTTTTTCGCAATGAAAGAAGAGAAAAACGCCTCCTTTGAAGAGAAAGGCGAGTCAATGGCAGAAAGGGAAAGCCCCTCCGAGGAATGGAGCAGGGGAGGATGGGAAGGGATAGAGTGGAGGTGGAAGGGGAAGAGGGAAGAGGCAGAGAGGAGAGGAGAAGAAGAAGAAAAGGAAGAGGAGGAGGAAGAGGAGAAAGAAGAGGAAGAAGAAGGTGAATTGTATGGGGTGAGAGAAAAAGAAGAAGAAGATGATGATGATGATGATGAAGATGAAACTGATGAAATAGCATTCGCATTTCCTTCTCTTCTCCCTCTCCCTCTCTTCTCCCCCAGCTCCTCCATCATCCTCTCCAACTCCTCCTCGCTTCTTTTGTCCTTCACCTTCACTGCCAGCGAAATCATCGGCAAATGCTGAGGAGAACAGTCAATAAACTGAAGAAACTCGTTTGGCAGGAAGATGAGGAGCATATCAGCAAAGGAGCCGCAGAAGATGCGGTTGTGGCGGAGAAGAGAAGAAAGAAGGAGGTTTGAATGGAGGGAGGAGGAGGTGAGGGAAGGGACGGAGTGGAGAGGGGAGAAGGCGGAGAGGAAGGAGGAGGTGGAAGAGGAGGAAGAAGAGGAAGAGGAGGAAGAGAAAGAGGAAGAGGAAGCATGAGAATAGAAGGAAGAAGAAGAAGATGATGATGATGATGATGATTGCAATGGTGTTGACATATTGCGAGAATGGAATTGTTTGTTAGAAGAGGAAGAAAGAGAAGACGAAGAAGAAGAAGAAGAATTAAAAGAAGAAGGAGAAGGAGAAGGAGAAGGAGAAGGAGAAGAGAAAGGAGGAGAAGGAGAACGAGAAGAAGAGAGTGAAGTGTAAGGTCGAAGAGAAGGCTGAGCGCTGACTGAAGTGGCTGAATAAATGTGTTGAGGAAATCGATCATACAAAGAAGAGGAGGAAGAGGAAGAAGAAGAGGAAGAGGAAGAGGAAGAGGAAGAGGAAGAAGAGGAAGAGGAGGAGGAGGAGGAAGAAGAAGAAGAAGAAGAGGAAGAAGAAGAAGAAGAAGAAATATTATTTCTTGTTCCTTCTTCATTGTTATTCATGGTTGTATCTGCATTGTTATTATTATTATTATTATTATTATCTTTACTGTCATTCATATTCTTCTTCTTCTCTTTCTCTTTCTCTTTCTCTTTCTCTTCCTTCTCCTTCTCCCTCTTCTCCCTCTTCTCCCTCCTCCTTCTAATTTCCTCAGCTACTTTGGCATTCCACCTCTGCCTCATTTCTTCTCTTTCCTCTCTTTCCTCTCTTTCCCCTCTTTTCTCCTCCAGTTTATTCTTCCTCATCTTCTGCAGAGGAAGATAAAACTGATATTTCCCCGTTTCTTCCTTTTTCAGCAAGTACAAGTCAAGAACAATGCAATTGGTTAAATATCTGCTCTTCATGGGAGTTAAAAGAGAGGTTTCTAAAGGCAAACAAGAGGAGAGGAAAGAAGAAGAAGGGCGGAAGGGAATGTGGAAGGAAGAAGAGGAAGAGGAAGAGGAAGGAGAAAAAGAGGAGGAGGAGGAAAAAGAGGAAAAATTTGAAGAAGAAGAATGTTTTGTGTGTTTGGATGAATGGATCATGCGAAGAGAGGGATGCAATGCTATTGAGAGAGGGGGAAAGGGATAAAAATGTTAAAAATTTTGATGTTGTTGAGAATAAATAAATAAATAAATAAATAAATAAGAAAGAAAGAAAGAAAGAAAGAAAGAAAGAAAGAAAGAAAGAAAGAAAGAAAGAAAGAAAGAAAGAAAGAAAGAAAGAAAGAAAGAAAGAAAGAAAAGATATTATTATTTCGATGCAAACATCAAAAATATTATCACAAATAAAATGCAAATATGAAAAAGAGAAAGAAAATGGATGGCGAATAAAAAAAAGGAAGGAAAAAAGAAAGAAAGAAAGAAAGAAAGAAAGAAAGAAAGAAAGAAAGAAAGAAAGAAAGAAATGAAAATGAAAATAAATAAATAATTAATTAATTAAAAGAAATACAATGGAAGACTTTAACACAAACCACTATTGTTCTTAGATCTTTTCCCTTCATCCTCTTCTCCCTCTTCTTTTCCTTCTTCTTCTTCTTCTTCTTCCTCCTCCTCCTCCTCCTCTCTCAATCTCTGCAACTTCTCCCTCTCCAGCCTCGCCACTGCCTTTCTCTTCGCCTTCACTCTGTATTCTGCTGAGTCCAACAAAGAGGAAGGAGGGAAAAAGGGAGGTTTAATCAAATGCTGCTGGACAAGCACGTGAATATCTCCTCTCAGACGCACAAGATGCAGATGGAGGTGGGTGTTTCTGCAGCCTTGCAGATAGGAGAAGGAGGGAGGAAGAGCGGTGGGGGGGAATGGAGGTGGAGGGTAGAAGAACTGGGAAAAGAAGTGAGGCGGGGGAGGGGAAGGGAAGGGGGGGGGGTGGTGAGGGAGGGGGAAGGAAGAGAAGAGAAAATAAAAGAGAGAGGAAAGGAGAGAGAAAAAGAAATAGATATTTATATTATTAAAAGATTCAATGCGAACAAATAAATTAATTAAAAAAAAAAGCAAAATTTTTGTGAAGTTAATATAAAAAAAAACAAAAAATTAACAATAACTCACAAAAACGACACACAAACCTTAGCCAGAGGTCTGCTAAGCATTGCAATTGGCTCCTGGTTGAGCAGAAAGCGAAATCCGAGCAACGCAAACGACTTCGAGTTGTCCTTCGTCGCCACACAGAATATTCTATCTTCATCTGCAGTCATCCAAATCGGCTCTTCTACCACAATCTCGCTTTTGGGCTCCACAAAATGCCGCTGCTGCTGCTTGATGTCCAAAGTGCTTTCGGTCTGCAGAAGATGGAGGGGGAAAAAAATTGTGAGTTTTTTAATTTGAAATTGCATAAGTTGAAAATTCATTTGATAGAAAACATTTTCATTTACAAAACGCATTAAAAATGAAAGAAGTGTTAAATAATTAAATTTCACACTTTATATCTTTTTAAAACATAATATTGAATTCGTATTTTCTCTGTGTACAATACAAAATGAATTTTGTCTGCTGAATAATCGGGAAAGAACTGAATGAAAATCATTTAAAAAAATGACAGTGTCGTTAAATAAATTAATTATTCCAAACGTGTGCTCTTTGATAATCTTTTCCTGTTTGTATTACATGTTGTAAAGCTTCATTTGTTGCTCTAAGGTCAACAAGAATAGTTTCATAGTTTTCGGGAAAGACAATGCCTTGAGTTTTTGGATTAGTTCCTAAAGTGGTAAAAATCAGAAAAGAGAAGTCTGGGCTCAGTGAAGCAGCTATGATATCGCAATGAGGAGTTCGTAGAATTGGAGAGCAGACCCAATTCGTTGAGTCATGCATCCAAATCATTGTGTA
The DNA here is from genome assembly GCF_001643675.1 of Monocercomonoides exilis. NCBI lineage: Eukaryota > Preaxostyla > Oxymonadida > Polymastigidae > Monocercomonoides > Monocercomonoides exilis. The sequence goes on along the minus strand of NW_027150585.1, from coordinate 710,331 downwards.
CCCATCCTGTGAAAAAAATTAAAATAATGTGTTCTACAAATATCTGTATAAAAAAATACGCACATTTGTAGCTGGATTCCATGTTGCGACAAGAGAAATATCTCCAGAAATTCCAACAAGTCTTCTGTAAGGCTGAGATGATGGGGGAAATAACTCACATCTGTTGGCACATTTTATATAATTTTTTGTTCCTGTTTGAACCGTTCGAAATGGCTCAAAACGATAGTCTTCCTCGGAGATAGAGCATAATCTGTCAACATTCATTTGAAGAGAACTATGATGGTTACAACGATCATTCAGAACAAAGATTTCACAAAAGGACTTCGTATCATAATTGCATTTTGATTCATAATTAAATTGTTTGATGCACAACTTATAAAAACATGCGATTCTTCAATGATTATAATTCTTTTTGATTTTTCGTGAATCGAACAGAAAAAAATGAAAGAAGCATTCACACATATTAAAAATAAAACATTAAAAGTTCAAATCGCAAATAAAATCTGGTTTGATAAACGAAAATGTTAGCATTAACAAATATCTTAAAATTAAATCAAATTGAACAAATCTTTAAAATCTTAATAATTATCAAAGTGAAGAAGTTCAAGGTCTGAAGAATTACTGAAAAAGAGAGTATTCAGTTATAATAATTTTTGATAAAACAAAGAATCGAGAAGGAACACCCATTGTAAAAAGGAAAAACAGCTTATTTCAATAAAAAAAACACAGTTTGAAGGAGACAAAGAATTGGTAAACAAAGCAACAGCATGAAGATGATAAACATAAAAATTATTTCTCTCGAAAATAACTCTCAATAAACGGAAATTTTTATTCAATCTCTTTCAAAAGAAATTCATCATCATCATCATCAGCAGCAGCATCAGCATCATCAATAACAATCCATTTTTAAATTACATGAAACAGAGAACAATCATTCGAACAACATCACATTTTTAAAAGGAAACTCATTCGCCTTTTATTTTTTTCATTTTTTGCAATGAAACATAGAAAGCGAACAGACAGAGCTTATCACAAACAATCTCCTCCTTCGGAGCTTTCGATAAACCCAAATATCTTTCACTCATTTCACAAGCAATAATTGAAATTCTGTTCTTTTCACTTCGAAAAATATTAATTTATGTTTCTTTTCTTTTCTTTTCTTTTCTTTTCTTTTTTTTGAATTCTTTCACTCCGTCCACAAATTGCCTGCATTGCTCAGATATGCTGGATATCCCCTAAACGGTAGCTGATCTCCTCTGTCAGAAAGTAAACATTCACTTTCCCTTTCCCTCTCTCTTTCTCTTTCTCTGTCTCTGTCTCTTTCTCTTTCTACTGGTGGCTCAGTTGCTGCATAGTAGCAATGCTCTTCTCCTCTCATCCGCATTGCTTGCTCCTGATAGTAATCATCGGGTGTATACCCACTCACACTCAGCTGGGCAGCCTCCATGTAATTCGCCTGATACCCCTGCAACGCTGCCCTTTCACTCCTCCTTGCCACTCCCCTCTCGTCTTCTCCTGCTCTTTCAATCTCAAACCTTTCCCTCCTCTCATCTACCACACAGCCTTCTCTGCTTTCTCTCCAAATCTCGTGCCCTTCGCCTCGCCTCCTGCTCCTTCTTATGTTTCCTTCCTGATTCGACACCTCCTTCTCCACCTGACTTTGCCTCCGTTTTGCACTTCCCTTCTGACTGCTGCTGCTTTTGTGCACTGCACTTCCCTTCGACAGCACTTCGCTCGTGATTGTCTCTGCCTCTGGCACCCACCCTGTCTCCGCCACATTCACTGACGCTCCACTTCCACTCCTCCCCGCTCGGTCCTCTCCCGCTCTCTGCCTTTCTCCATATTTCCCTGTTTTTCCTGCTTTTCCTGCTTTTCCTGCTTTACTCGCTTGACTCGCTTTCCCTGTTTTCTCCACTGCAATTACAGCATTCGCTTTCGCTCCGCTGTGGCTGCTGTCGACGTAGCTATCTGTGTCTGTGATGTTATCGTACCCTTCGATCTTGCTCACAGCACTCGTTTTGTCTTTCTTCTTCTTCTTCTTCTTCTTCGTGCTGCCTCGCTTTGACAGGTTCAGTGAGTTCCTCCCCATTTCTTCCCGCGCCTGCAGGCTGTGCTCCTCCAGCAGCCGTTTTTCTTTGTCGGCTCTGCTCTTTGTTCTCTTTGAAGAGCGACGGAGTGAGGAACTGTCTGACATGGTGTTACTTCCACAAGAAGAAGAAGAAGATAAAGAAGACGAAGCCAAAGAAGAAGAACCAGAGCTTGCTGAATAGGCTTGCCCGTCTCCGCTGTTGGAACGCGTCCGAATTCCAAGAAGAACAAATGTGATCAAGAGAGTGAAGGGAGGGAGAGTCTCAGAGAAAAAATAAAACATAAAATGTTCAAAGTAATATTTTTCGCTTCAAAAAAAGAAAGAAAGAAAAGCACATTATTTTTGAAATTTTATTATCATATAAGATCATATTTTTTTGTATTTGTTGGATGCGTTAATAAAGATATTAGCAAAGAGACATCAAAATATTATTGGAAAAAGGCATTTCAAAATTATTGACAAAAAATTGTGTGAAGAATTTCAAACCATGTATCCTCATTATTCACGCAATCATCTCTGTGTTTGTTCATATGGTCGTGAAGCTTATTTATTTCAAATGCTGAAAAAATAGCCCAACAGAATCGAAACAAAAAACAGCAAAAAGATATTGCAACCATCAGGCATAGCAAGACAACTCTCCAGTGCAGTTTCCGAAGCCGATACGAAGATGAAAGCAAAACATATATCAGCCTGCCCCCATACAATCCCATAGAAATCACTACTAGCAAGTAAGGAAACCAGTTAAAAATTGGTAGAAATTCATCAAATTTCTTTTGTTACTGTTAATTGTAACTATTCTTTTAAAAAAACTTTCAAACCTCCTTATTTCCTTGGGTTAGATCATAAATAGGCATGGCAATCACCATTACAACAAATGCAGTTAGAAACAAAATAAAGAATGTTATTCCGGTAAATACTCTGCATGATTTTGAAGATCGTTCATTTGAAACTGCATTCCCAATCCAAAGAGCTAAAAATTGCCATCCAAGAAATAAAGTGAAACGTGGAATTTGTTGAGTAACAATTATGAGCAGTGTAGCATTTTTAAATGGAAATGGAACGATTAGAAAAATTGAGCGCAAAAGCAAAAATAGCGTGATCAAAAGCAAGAACATTTTCTTAATTAGATTCTTTTTCACAGGAATTTTCCATATGTTTTCGATAAGTTGTTGAAATGAAAGGAGCAAACAAAAGAAATACAAAAGAAAATGAAATATGAGAATAGATGATCCATCTCCATAGAAAGCTGGATGAGTTATTTGCACAAAACTGCTCAAAACTTTTAATAAATAATGCAACATACTAGGAAGGAGAATAGATATCCTTTTCTGAGAAACAGGGATGATTTTTGAAATCATCTTTTTGATCTGTTTCCACAATATAATTAATCATAAAATGGAACAATAATTATTTCAGAGAAATATTTGATTATTCTGAAAGGTTTTTTATTAAAGAAAAGCAAAGTTCAATTACTAAAAGCACATTCCACTTGTTATTGATTCTTCGATTTTTAAAAAAGAAAGCAAAAGAAAAACAGAATTAAGAAAAAATAAATACATCTATTTCATTCAAAAGTGAAGAAGATTTGTGTTATCTATTTGAAAGAAAATCAAGAAGGATGTGAATTTGACTTCTTAATGCTTGACGATTGAAATACTTCGAAAATTGGATCAGATGAAAATGAATTGATGTGCCTTGAAGCTTTTTTTCCAATAAGAAGAACAGTTAGGAAAATGCAAGCAAGAAGCAAGAAAGCGAAAATAACTTTGATCATATTGGAAAGCTTGTTGTTGGCTGTTTGGAAACTTGAACTTTCATTTTTGACAGAAGTGCAGCAAGAATTCTGTGCTGAAGGATTCTCAAGGCTTTCTTCAATTATTTGTTGCTCTTCATTTGCAGCTATTTCTTCTTCAAGAATGTCAGTCAAATGGTCCATAGCCCTATCTGCTTCGTCCTCATCGTTATCAAGTTCCTTGCAACATCTCGAAATCAATTCCTGAGCAACTGCACATCGAACAATATTTCTGTCTTTTTTTGACAATGATAAATCATAAAGCAGATCCTGTTTATAAAACAAAAAACGTGAAATAAAAAATTTAATAAAAAAAGAGGAAAATACAATTTTTGGCATACCATTAATCTGGTTTCATCCTCACCTTGAATTCCAAATTCATATCCCGATAACAATGGGGAAGGTGAGTTTGTTTTATCCAGTGAAGAAAGATCATAATAATCATTTGATTCCATTGCTTCACTTGAATTCTCATTTTCGCTGATCAAACTTTCAGAATGTGGTTCAGAAGGCTCAATTCTATTTGAAAAAAGGCATTTTGTTAAAATATGAGTTATAATTTTGTTTTATGGAAGATAATAAAGTTACAAAAAGACAAATACTTTCTTCTTGAAACAGAAATAGTTGGAACTTTGGTTATTAACGGCTCGCTCCAAAAAAATTTTGTCTGTTCGTCATGCTTTTGGTTGTGCAACAAAGAAAAATTTCCCTTGAAACGAGACAAAAACTTGTAAAATTTTGTATTAAAAAAGAAAATCAACGTTTAGTAACCTTACCTTTTCATTAATTTTCTGAAATTCCGGATCAATCAAATTGAAAACTGGTGGTATTTTCGGTTTTTTATGCCTGTTAACATATTTTTTGCAACGTTTATCTTTGTTTGCATGAGGAGTGCTTTGAGATCTTCTGTGTTTAACTTTAAATTCGGGATTTAAATTACTTGAAATATCATTATGAAAATCAGTTTCAATATGCATATTTTCCAAATTATTTTCTTTTTTTAATCTCTCAGAAATAATTATTTGTTATAACAACGTAAATATGAGTTCAGAAACTTGAAAAAAAGAAGCAATACATAAAATGAATGTGCAATGCAATATCATACTAAATTTGGACTTTGCAAAAAAGCAAGCAATTGTTCAAGTAGATTAAAAAATCAAATCCCAATTTACTCAATCAAAAATGAAAGAAATAAATCTGGGTCATTGATCATGAAAAAACCAAAAATATCTAATAGATATTCTTCGGAGAGTGTGATTCTTTCTGAAAAAATGAACTTATTACGAAAAAGTTGCAGTTATTAGGATAATAAGCTTTTGTTTTAAGAATAACTCACAATATCTGTCAAAGTCTAATTCATTTAATGGAAACCATTGTTACATTGAGAAATCAAGACGTTTCGGGAGATTTTTTGACTTTCAAAAAAACAACAAAAAAATATTCACACATCAGCAAAGAACGATGGAGAAAATATATTTATACAGATATCGCATAAAATACCGGACATCGCACAAAATACCGGACAAGATCGATTTCTCAATAACAGCAAGAAGAAAAATTCTGCTTAATTTCCTCAAAATATATCTCATCAATGCAAACTCACGTGATATACAAGACTTTCAGGACAGCTTCGCTTGAGCTCGGAAAAAATATATATTGAAATCTCGTAAAAATTGGATTTTGAGTTTCTCCTTGATTTTAAAAAAATTATTTTTTCTGAGCACAAATGAAACCTTTGTGAAAGTATCGTTTATCAATTGAGTTTGTATTGATGAGATATATTTTGAGGAAATTAAGCAGAATTTTTCTTCTTGCTGTAATTGAGAAATCGATCTTGTCCTGTATTTTGTGCGATGTCCTGTATTGTATGCGATATCTGTATTTGATTGTTTCTTATTTGAACAGACCAGATTTTGAAAAGAATATCATGGAGAATGGATGTTCACAACATTATAAACAAATATAATCCATAAAATAATGAAAAGGCTTCGCTGACTGAGTGATTTGGAAGTCTTTTTCATTAACACACAACAATATCATTTTATTTATTTCAAAAAAATACAGTGTTATTCTGAAAAGGACAGACTTGTTACGTGTTTTTCATGGTTGATCAGTAAAATAAATATTTTTATTGAAAGAATGAGTAATTATTGGAACAACATTGATGTTTCAATAAATAGCTTTTGTTATTCGTAATAAGTTGTTTGTTATCAGAAAATTTTATTTTTATGAAACAATTCAAAGTTATCGAAAAATATCCATAATATGGAATTTGTATAAGAAATTTTTATTGAAATAAAAATAATAATTCGAAAAACCAAAGTTTATTCCTGAAAACACCAGTTAATTCGAACAAAATATTTTGATTCCCGAAAAGTCCAAGTTTATTCCAGTTAATCCCTCAACAATTCGCAATAGAGCGAATCAACGAACGTAAGGAGCAGGTTTGCTCCTCAACAATGAGCATTGATCACAATCAATGGGTGGTTATAGATCAAACTTCGTCAATACTCAAATTCAAAGTTGATCCTAATAGTCCGCAATGAAAATGAAGCAACAACCTGTTATTATAAAACACAGAGAAGGCGATGGAAAAGAATAAGATCTATTTTTGAAACTGGAAAGAGTGAAAATTATTATTGAAGAATTTTCAGGATCTGAGCATGTTAGACATCATCCGGAATAGAAGATAGTACACAGATGATAGAATCGAAAAGAGAGCCGCGCATTTTGAAGAGATAATATCAATAACAGAAGCTGCAAAACAGAGTGAGATAATTATTTGAATTAGTGAGGCGTTGTGCCAAAAGACAATTTCAGAAACTGAAATCACGAGAAATCGTGAGATATTTAAACAAAATGAAGATATGATATTTTTTCAGACTTTAAAAAAAAATAAAACTACATTATATCTTGTTTATTTATAAGGAAAAGAGAAGCATGCAATTGCGAGATACAGATAAATTTAAAATTCGCTTGATATCTTAAAAATTTTGGAAAATATATCCACTAATTGAAGAGAGATGATAATAGAGAAAGAATCCCCTTTAAATAAAGATACAATTAATTGAAATGAAGACATGCATTCTCAAGAGATTTCTTCAGAGAATGAAATTACAAAATCATATAACATATATACACCGAACAAAGGATGAAGAGCAGCACATTGGAGTGAGAGACAAATTAAAACAAAATTTGACGAAAAATTGTGTGAGTTTGAAAAAATGATCCGAGCATAGAAGCGAGAAATAATATCGCATTGAATCTACTGAATATTGACAGAATTTATTAGGAACAAGAGCAGCGAAGAATCGCGAGATGCAGTTAAATTTAAAAAAATAATAATAATAAATCGCTTGATATTGATAGAAATAAGGAGGATAAATGCACACATCGCTTCGAGATTATTATTGAGGAAGAATATAATTACTATAAAATGATTATTACTTATTATGAAGCTGTGACTTTCCAAAAAATAATGGCATAAATACAAAATTTTGATAATACGAGATAATCATAAATATATTCATTTATATATATTTTAATTCTATTGCAAGATTATAACACAGAATATAAAGCAAGCCGCGCTTTGACGCGATATAGAGAGAGAAGAGAGAGCTGAGATTTGCAGCAAGATTATAATTCGTCTTAAAGATAGAATAGATAAGCATTGCAGCGAGATTGGGATTAGAAGAAAATCAACTTGAAAAAATAGAACTTTATTAGGGAATAAGATGCGCAGCTTCGCGAGAAATTGATAAATGCAGCAACAAAACATATTCATATATATATCGCAGGGACATTAGTGAGAATCGATTCATATATTGCAGCGAGATATATATAGAAGGAGAATTTTGTCACAATATATATATATATATATGGGTATTTTTTTTTGAAAAGTCACAAAATATTAATTGATCTGAAAATTTGATCACTAGTGATCAGAAATGTTGATCTTTCCGTTACCATAATATAGAACATATTGTTTAACATTTGTTTTTTAAGCAGTTAATAACAAATATCACATTTCACTTAGACGGTTTTTAAATAAAACTTTCTCTGTTTAATCATATTTGTGAAGGATAATCCTGTTTTTCTTATTGCATGAGTAAGACTGTGATAATTTATTGTTTTCTTTGTTTTCATTTCATCCGTTTGAATATTCATTTTGATTATTCGCGAGGGTACTTCTTTTTTTAACACATTCATTAATAGAAAATCGAATAGATAAAATGTTCAATATCTTTGTAATTTTTTTGATAATTTTCATTTTTTAATAGTTTGCTTTTAATAAATCATAAAGAGTGTGTATTTTTTTTAAAAAAATGGTTGTTCTTATCGAATAATAACAGATATTTTTGTAAAAAGTGATATTCAATAGAAACTTTTCATTGGAAGCGTTCTCATGCTAAAAACAAAATAAAAACACTTGTTTCTTTTTTCTGATTCAAATAATAAATCGCGTTCCAAGTCTCTTTTGCTGCTATATATCTTTTAATGATCCTTTTCATTTTTTCTCCTTAACTTGCTCGAATAGACTCTGCTCTTTCTTTTCTTTTCGAGTTAAAAATGTGAGCTTAACGGTATGATCAACCTTTCTTTTTGTATGAAGATGAAATATTTGTGCGATCGGTAAGTCTGCTGGTAGACTTTAAGGCTTGCATGGAAAGAATCTTATGACCAGAGCTGCGTAGCAGTTCTTCTCTTCACTTAGCGCTTTTGTCTTCTTTGTCTGCTTCATCGCTGTTTGTGAAACGCAAAAGAGAAGAGAAGAAGGCGGAAGGGATGAGCAGTCATCATCTTCATCTACGCAATCGATTGACCTTTCAGATGCCTTGACAGTCGAAGCGTCATAAGCGCCTGGAGCAGCGATGGACTACATCGAGATGCAGCTGAAGTTTATGCAAATCACTAGAAGCTTTCTAAAAGAACAGCAGATGCTGAGGGGATATATCGCAGCGTGACTTGAGGTGCTGAATGGGGGTGTCGTATGTGCATACGATGTGGCGCTTTCGAAGATGCTTTCGGTTCCACCGGTGGCTCCGCTTCCATCGTTCGCAACGCGGTGTGCACAAAGTTGGGGAGCAAACAGATCTTTTCGGATGCGGATGTGAATGCTTTCTCGTCGATCAACGATCTGTTTGACCCGTCGCTGCAAAAATGGCGATTGCCGCAGTGGAGGCGTGTGGTGGTGAAGCTGGGTAAGGAAGCGATATAACGCGTGCCCACAGTGCGCGAAGAAAGGAAGAGATTATGGAAAAGGTGTTGGATGCTGCGGGGCGGAGAATGGAGGATGTGATCCTTTCGCAAGCAGCGATTGCACTGGTTGTATTGGAGGAGCAAAGAAATAGAGGAAGAAAGAGGGAAAGTATGAGGTGGAGAAAAGGCATTCGGAGTTTAACATGAACTTGCATAAGAACCAGTATGATGAGCAGATTTCAAATTAAGTGAGTGGACTTTGCAGAGATGCAGCAGGAGAAGGACAAGATCGTCAGAATGAATCAGAGGAAGTTTTTGGGGCTGAACGAAAAGTTCAATGAGAAGGTGAAAGTGACTCAGGAATAGTTGGAAATGGTGAAGGAGAAGGTGGAACTGATTGATGTGGAGATTGAGGAGAAGAAGCTCTGAAGATATCAGGATGAGTTGGTGAGTGTAGACAGCGAGGGAGCAGGGTCAGGGTCAGGAGAAGGGGCAAGGGTGCAGCTTGTCACGCCTTCTTCGTTGTCGACTGCGGGAGGTGGAGTGGTTCCATCTTTGATTTCGATGATTCTTCCTTCGGAGCTGTGTGAAAAGTGCCAGGAGTAGTTTATCTTAAGCATAACCAATGGTGGCATTTCTATGCTTGGGCCAGACACGAGCGGGAAGGGGGTTGTTGTGAAAGTGGGGGGCGGGGTGAGTGTTGTGGGTGAAGCAAATAGCTGTGGAGGAGAGAGTTTCAGTATGGAGAAGTGGGGTGTGCAAATGTGTGGCAGAAGAGAAACTAGATGGAGAAGGAAACGAAGATGCTGATGGAGCAGTCGAAAGCGCATGAGAAGATGATACGCGAGCAGAAGGCGCTGTTCAAGGAGGTGATTGAGAAGCAGCAGACTGCGCTTGCGCAAAAGAAGTAGGAGCAGAAGAAAATGAAGGCTCCGTATGAAGAGAATGTGGAGCGGCTGGTTGGGCAGGTGAAGGGAAGGAGGAGCAGAAGAGATAGTGGTTGAAGAGGGACCTTTTCTGGCGGGGTCGACAGCGATGGAGCGGTTGATGAGCGCAGTGTCTGAGATGCAGTGGTAGGTTGCGTACGAAACGGCGCATGTGCTTCGGATGCCACCCATGCGGTGGTCGTCTGTGCCGATGGAGCGGTCGCTGATGCGGCTGAAGACAGAGCTGCAGCCATTGCTTGTGTTGATGCTGTTGATGATCCGGGGGTGATGCGGAGACAATATTGCATCAAAGCTTTGAATGGGGAGTTTTGTGCGGGAGAAGTGAAGGTTCCAAGGCTGGATTTTCGAAGCTTTTTGTGTATGTGGCTGGGGGAGAAGCACACGGAGCAGAAGAACAACGAGGTGGTGAGGTTGACGAGGATGTTTGAAGAAGAGCTATTCCGGAAGGTCTTTGCAGGGATGTGGCTATTTGGTGAATTTGTGCGAAAGGAGGAAATAGGAGGTGAAATGCAGTTTTCATTACATCTTGACGGAGTTTGAAGTTGGATCAGAAAAAAGATGAAAGTGTTTTTTCGTTGTTTGAGGGAATAAAGTCGGAAATGAGATTTACCGAAATATCTGTGTTTCCATCGTTTGTACTGAACAACTTCCGAGCAGAACAGCTTTTGGATGTTTGTGATGAAGCTGATCTGCGAAATACTCATCAGCAGTCTTTGAATAATGCGATTGAAAAGACAGAGATGCGCTGAACAACTTAAAGCTGGAGCTTTATACAGAATCGAAGGTGGCGGGGGAATGAATTGGGCTGAAGCTACCAGTGGAGATTATACAGTCGGTGGCGGAGAAGAAAGAATGGCTGAAGGCGTCGTTCCAGATGGTGCGGCTGAAGCTGTGGAGGAACGATTCAAAAAAAAGCGATCTGCTTTGATCTTCCTTTGTATAATGGAAAGTGATTGGCGCAGTTTCCAAAGACGGTGGAATAGCGGAGGGAGTAAATAGCGAGGCCTTGCCATGTTCTTCATTGGAATTGACATCCTTCTTATCGTGTTATTCTTCTCCTTATTCTTATTCTTCCTCCAACTCCTCTTTCTCCTCTTTCTCTTCTGTTTTTCACTTATCGATTTTTATTTTCTCAATTTTTCTTCAAAATATAATTTTGTTTCATCTATTAACCTCATTCTCCTTCCATCACTTGTTTCTTTTGACATTCATTTTTTCAAAGAATTTTTTGATAGAAACAAATATATAGTCAATATTGAGAATGTTTTGTCTTCTTTTTGCTTATTTCTGCGTAAATAATAATAAATAAGAAGGTGAAGAAGGCGTTGAAGAAGGAGGAGACACAAAATGAAGAAGCTTCTTCAGAATTCCTTGAGCAGTTGTCGAATGATGAGCTTCCAACAGAAATTGTTCCTAAAGATGAACTGCCAATCGAAATGATGCAACCTTCAGACAACTTCACTCCATCTGCATCAATTCCATTCAGCACAATACTTCCACAATTTCCAATCTCAACAACATTTCTTGTTGATTCAATCTGTTCCAGCTTCATATTTGTAATATTTATCTCAACTCCATTTAACAGAAATGAAGGCTTCTTGAACGAAAGGATCGACACTGAGCAGTTGTCAACATGCAGAATACCTTTTGCAATGCTCAGCAAGGTCGAGTTGAGAACAACAACAGGCTGATCGATATTTAATCCTCCAACAGAAGAGAAGTCAACAAATAAAAGAGAAAGCTGGCCACTTGCCTCATGGATAATAGAGCTGCCTGAATTCGAAAATGATTGATCAAAGTTGAATCAAACTCCCTCAATATGAACCTTCCCAGACGTTGTGATAATACTGCCATCGTTGGTTATTGTTGAGTTCAGATGCACCAAAGCAGATGACTGAGATTCAAGTGAGTGAATGCTCACATCCCGAATACAACATTCTCCATTGATGACTGTTTGCTCTGATATTAACAGCTGAGAATAATGTGACGGAATAATGTGATTCACTCCAACATTCAATTATACGCAAGGCATGCTGAACTCTCCACGTTGCTTGCTATCTTCGTGGTTTTTTTACAACAGAAGATACAAATATCGTCTCGCTCAGGTATTTCATAACCTTAAATAACAGATCTTCTTTTCCCACAAATGAGTCTGAAGTGCAGCCCTGCATTGCTATCTCTTTCACTTAAGGCTCTCTGTTATATGCTGCGAGTTTGTCTAGCTTGAAAAATAAAAAATTTTTTATCAATTATGAAATATAACATTCATATAAAAGCTGAATGCAAACCTTTTGATATGTATGTTTCACATCTTTATCAAACTTGTGGGGGTAATTAATGCAATTATTAAAATTCCAGGCACATTCTGTGCAATGAAAAATTAAATTCAAATAAGAATGTGATTAATCAACGAATCTCAAATTTTTCATGAAAAAGAATCTAAACAAACCATGAACATTTCATTAGTTAACAATTGCAAATTAGTCCAATCAAATAAAACCTTTTCATATTCAAAAACAGAAATTTTTGTTTTTGATCAAATTGTTGGATATATAATATTTTGTTTCTGAATACTTTTTCTTGTTTTGAGGTTTGAATTGTTCCAACAAACATTATTGTGAAAGTTGCAAAATTTCATTAGTATAATGGAAACGGAGTGCTTTATAATTAACATCCATGGGTCAGATTTCTGATCTGTGGTGACTTTTCATAAAAAAATACCCATATATATATAATTTAAATGAAGCTGCGCATATTCAAGAGATTGTAACAAAGAACAAAACAACGTTAAGTTTTGAGATCATGAGAATAGAGAGAGAAAATGAAACCGCGCTTTGCCACCAGACCAAGAGATGAAAGAGAGAAACCGCGTTCAATGCCGAGACCATGAGAGGAGATAGAGCAGAGAACCGTACTTTGCAGCGAGATTATTATGGATATTGAAAGCTCAGTAAATCGATAGGCTTTAACAAAGGAAATATAGACAAGCTGCATAAAGACACAATATCAAAACTGAAAAAGTGAAATATCATTAATTTATAATTGGAAATGATATGATTCATTTTTTGAGTCATAATAACAAAAATGAAACAGCTAAATAAAACGGGACTGAGAGATATAAGAGAGCCGTGAATTGTCGCGAGATTATTGTGGAGTAACAAACCACTGAAGATCCTAAGAGTTAATATGAAGAGAGAGCAAAGTTTGCTGTGAGATAAGAATAGTGAAAGAAATTGAGAGAAAATGCAAATCGATCGAACGATAAGAAAAAGTGCATGCTCGAGAGAAACGTGCAGATATTGATACCGCGAAACTTTTCGAGAAGACTGAAGATGTGTAATCTGCGAAGAATCGCGAGGAGAAGATAGAGCATGAGACCGCGGAAGACCGCGAGATGCGGATACAGAAAGAAGTCGCATATTGTGGATTGATGAAATAAGAAGAAGACTCCACATATCTCAGCTGAAATGCTGCTAGACATACTCAGTTTGACTTTGAAAAAACCGGACTATGCACCGAGAGTGGGAAAAGGTCGCAAAGATATTTCAAACAATCGCACCGAGAAGACTTGATACAATTTTAGACCTGATTGTGCGTGTGCCCTTTGGAAGTACTTAAAAACAGTCCTCTCTGAGAAGGAAGAGAGAGAGAGAGATATGCAAGAAGACGAAATAGTGCTAGTCCGTTATTGAGAAACATCGGATTGACCTTTAAGGAGATGAGAAATAATGACTAGAAGTTACGCCCATTAAAAGTCATAAGTGATAGACTGGAGAGGATAATATCCAAAAAGTGTCCTCTTTCAAACATGGGGAGAAGACGTTGGAGTGAAGGATATATCAGTAGCAATATTGACTAATCAAAAGAACGAAAGGGATACGTGGATAGCGCTGTAAAAATTAAAGTAATTTTTGGATAGAGAAAGAATAGATGAAACAGACACCTTATTGAGAAAGATGCCAAGTGAATTCTGGCAAGATTTATTGAGAATCTATCAAATACGAATCTTTCAAGTGGAGTGTTTCATCAGATGAGTGATGTGAAAGATATGGATATATGGGTGATTTTTTTTTGATATCATAAAAAATTACGAAGTTTGATCAAAAAATTATTTTATTAAGGGTTTGGTTTATAAGAAAATATTTCAGAAAAAAATTTGCGAAAATATGCATTAATATATTATTATAATTATTAATTTGTTGATTTTAATTTGATTTTCATTGTTTTTATTACAAAATTTGAAGAAAACATAAAAAATTAATAGAAAATATCGATAATTCAATAAACAGAACGATACAAATGTTCACTGGTATTTTTAACGTGAAAACAATAATAACAATATGAAATCAATCAATTTTTTATTTAAAAAACTAGTTTTATGATGTTAATGCAAAGTAATTTATAAATTGACTTTGAAGATCTTGAAACATTAGATGAATTTTGAATAGATTTTTTTGATTCAAATAAACTAGGTTTATTCAAATGAACTCATGTTTATTCAAATAGATCGGGTTCATTTGAATGAACCGAGTTCATTTAAGATAGACTGAGTTTATTTGAGTTACGAAAATTTTGATAAAAAACAAGTATTTTTTATGTATATAAAATTGATTGCAAAAACATACATATATTATTTGTTTCATAATGATGTTGTTTTGCGAATGATTTTTGTTGTTTTCGTCAAAATCTTTCAAAGATCAAAAGGATCAAAAAGTTAATAAAACTGATTAAATTCTTTTGCCCCAATAAACGATTCAAAACGCATCAATATTGCATCCTTTGATTGTTGGACCTTCAAACTATGTTATTCACACGTTTTAACATTTTTAAAAATTGATGAAAGAAGAATTTCGTATTTTATTTCAAGAAATATGTATTTTTTCTATTGAGCAAATAAAGATAATTAAAATAATGCTGAATTATGTGTTGGATTGCATCAATATATATGCAAACAACTGGTATTTACACTTAGATCTGCTCAATAGCATTTAAAGACCGGAAATAATCATTAACAAATAATTGTGATCGATTTTTCTAAAAAAATGGATTCAAAAACAAACTTATTTGTCATCATTATTTTATTGAATAATGAACAGAGTTCAGCCGCTTTTCTCTTGCTATTTATCTGCGCTTCTCCAGTGACATTCCATTTTGCGTTAGAGGTTTCCTGTTTAAAATATGCGAAATGTTATTCTAACAGTTTCAATCCATCGAATGTTGAGGCCACGTTCGAACTGCATCACATGAGAGCAGCATTGATTTGACAAATGTTTCCATGAACAATATGGAGTTGATGATCAGAAGAATTGTTGTCATGTTTTCACAGGTTGTGTGGAGAGGCGAGTTGATAGGATTAATTGAAGTTAACAGTGAAATAGTTCAGTTGAAATGTTACGCGCTTTTTTCGCTTCTCCAAAGTCCGTCATCTGAATCTTCCTTATCAGCTGCATTGGTAGCGAGCCTTGTAGCGTGTCTGTGCAAAACACATCGATGAAGAACTGTGGAAGCAGTCAAAGTGAAAGCGGTGGAGGAATGATTATGAGTCTAAGCGAAGGAGGTTTTTTTGAGTGCAGTTTTTCAGCTATCTCTGGATGTTTCTGCTCTGCAACTGGAAGAGGAGGCGTTACATTCCTGGATTGTTCTTTGATCACAAGAGATGGCCTGCTTCCTTTCCTGTTTAAAAACATCGCATTCATGGAGAACAAAGCATTTGTTGGAAGAGACTTATATGAAAAATGAGCGAATGAAAAAATTCAAATTGGCAACAAACCGTTCCAGCTCGATTTCAGAGCACCGTTTGTTCGGGAGTTTGCTATGTGGGAATGCACCGCACAAGACTATGCTGATGAACAAGATCTGCTGCTACTTGTTGTTGTGTATCGGAGCGAGACTATATTTGCATCTTCTTCATCCGACAACTCCTCCGATTCACGCCAGTGTGGTGGAATAAGTCAACCTTGCATTTCCTTGAATGTTGCTCTGCCCCACATCATTCTTTTTGTTTACAGCAATTTGCTGATCGGCAAAAGCGCTGTGGTGTCAGGGGAAGCAAGCGCTTGAGATGTTTGGATCAAGTCGCTGGATGTGGAAGGCGTAAGAGGGATTATTCTGCTGAACATCAGCATTGGAAACAAGAGGAGCAGTCTCGTTTCGTGCTTGCTGAGAGTGAAAATGGAATTTCTCACGTTTTTGTTTGGAAGCGCTTTTTCTTCTTCTCATTCAAGTTTGTAATCACTGACTGATGGCAACTTGTTGATTGCAGACACAATATTTGCTCAAAAAGATTGGAGTGGAAACACCGAACACAAATTGAATTGCTCCATCATTCTCCACGAGAATGGAAGACTATCAACAAACGGGTGCACTTTTACTTGTATTCATCTCAGTTCTTCGTGCGTGGGAGCAAGAGGCGGACAATATTGCTCATATATGAACTTGAATATTCTGATGCGAATTCTGTTGTGTTGTTGGACTTCCGCAATCTGGTAAACATTTCAACGCAGCAAGTGCTAATTTCCAGTTGCACACTTGAACAATCCACCCTTATCCTTTACAATTGCAAAGACTCTCAGCTGCAGAAGGTTCAAATCAGAAATGCAGAGAGCAAAGCAAGCTTGATTGTGCTTTCCTCAGACGGTTCAGGAGGCCATTCAAACGTCCAATACTATCATTCGGAATTCGATGCCATATCTGTGCTGTCTGGTTCTTTGCTTTCTATAGAATGCCAAGATTCAGATATTCAGATGAATTTCTTGGCTATTTCAAACACAATTCTTGGAGAAGGATGTGCAGGGAGCGTTGCATCAAATGCTTCGGCATTCCATTTGAAGCAGTCATCATTTCAAAACATAACCCGAGATTCGCTTGGCCCGTGCTGCTTGGCTGTTTCATCTTCATCTTTTTTGCTGGAATTGGAAAACTACTCGAACAAAAAGTGTGTTTCCACATCTGAAAAAGGGAGCATTGAAGCGTTGGAAGATTTGACGGATGTAAACTTATCTTCATATTCATTTGATGGAGCAACAAGCGCACCAGAGTTGAGAGCGAGCGATGATCGATCAGAAGAGCTGTGCCAGTGGAGTGGATTAATGGTTGATCTTCAGGATTGCTCAGGAAGAATATCAGACACCACAATCTCCAATTCATCCAAGTGAAGGCTGTCGATCTCTGGAGGAAACATACAAATTCAGTTTGTGCTGTTTTCTAGCAACAGCCCAAATGCAGTAGGCTATTCATCCATAAGGAACTACATCGCCTGCTCTGATCATGTCCTTTTGAATATTCATTGCATGAAAGTCGGTGATGGCTTTCTTCCGAACATCTCGACGTGAATTTCTTCCAGTTGAGAACATTGGAAAAAATGGCTTCGGAAAGAGCATCCCGTTCTTTATTCCGCAGCTAAATTCAGTGATATCTTGTTAAGAAGGCAATGTCTTTTCCCTGGATCTCATTGGCTCTTCGTTCATTCCCTGGCACTAGCTCCTCCAGATTGATTTTGTCAATGAATCCCTTCACAAACTCAGAAATATCCGTTGCAAGTAGAACTTAATGAAAATGAAACTGTAATCCATGTTGTCATCTCAGCCTCAATTGTAACTTCAGTGCCTGACACCACAGAATTGGCCACAAGCATCATGTTAAAATGCTCGAATCCAGTGCATCTACAGTACAATTTCTTTTGAAGAACAACAGCGAAGTTTAATTTAAAACGATGAAAGAATTACTGAAGGAAGAAGAGAAAGATAACTGTCTCGACCACCGATTGCAACTGTTATGACATCGATAATTCTTAAGATCCATTTGATTGGATTGATAATGTTTATTGCTCGTTGGAAGAATGTTTCGAATGAAGCGTAAGATTCGAGACAGATAGTTGATGATGCAATAAAGAAGGAAACTAAGGCATATGAAAGTTGACAAGAGAGAAATCGCCAGACTATCAATGGAAGAAAGCGGAGAAGAATGAAGAAAAGCGGAATATTGAGAGGCTTTGTGAAAAAAAGCCGATAAATGAATGTGTAATCTATTCAGTCAACGAAGAAAGTTGCAAAGATGAAAGCAGCTTCAACCTGTCGACGTGACTGAGAGCTTCGAAATTATATGCTTTGTTGGATGCAGATCACTCCACGAACTTCAATAAAAACAAAATTTTGTTTTTTATATTTAATTATACAGTGATCAAAAAAAGTTAAAAGTTGGAATGGAATTGAATAACGATAACAAAATGATATTTGCATTCATTTCTCTCTCTTTTTGTCAAATAAAATCTTCTTTAAACATATATCAAATATTGATTAAGAATACAGAAAAATCTCAGATTTTTTGAATTTTTCATTTTTTTTGTTGATAAAGTGAAAGATAAAACGTGAAAATATTATAATAAGTGTTCACTACTTTTTCACAAAAACTTTATTTAAGTGTATCGCACTTTATTCAAGTGTCACTTCAACCATTGAAAATAACATGACTTCATTTAAGAAAAACCCAGTTCATTCAAATAAGTTGAATCTATTCAAATGAAAAAAATCTATTCACAATTCATCTATTTATAGAAAACGAATAATTTTCATTAACACATATAGAAAAATATGATGGAAGCACATAATATTTGTCGAATAAACAATTGTTCATTGTTAATAATTGTATTTAAATTAATAATTCTTTAAATTAGTTATTTCAATTAATTGATCTAAGCTATTGAAAAAAATTACAAAAGAAACAATATGATATTTAAGAATTTCTCATTCAGACACTTTTTAATCTTCCACAGAACGAAAATCTTCACTTGAACATTTTCTTTTTCCCCTTTCTCAATCCTTCATCATCTTCCTCGTCTTTCATCCTTCATCCTGATACTACCTCCTCAGTTGCTCGGCTTTTGCAGGCTGCTCTTTTTATATGCAGACTCCACAAACACCTTTTTCATATGCAACTGTGGAAGCTGCTGAAGTGCGTGTGTCTTATAACAACTGCGCCCTCTCCTTTTCATGTATATTGTGTCAGTTTCTGCATCCACTTCCTCTGAACTCAAATCCCTCTCAGTCTCGTTTTCTTTGATCACTGTCGCTGCCCTCGATGTTGTCAGCCCACCCACACTGGCCGGAAAGACTGTCTCGAGGTTGGCGGCCACAGACATCAGAAAAGTCTTCGCTTTGGACTTTGCCAACATCACCAACATCGTGCTGTCATGCAACGGGACAGTTCTAGCGGGAAAGCGGAGAGGAGATGTGCAGAAGACTGTGCTGCCTAGGCGTGAGTGTTCACAAGTTGCTCGCATTGATTTGCATCCTCATCCAGTGCATCATCACTTGCTCAACAAACAGCGACTGCCTCTTTCTCGACTGCTCCCACAAAGCTGTCGCATCTGCCAACCCCGTTTCCATCCTCGCTCTCCGCTAATCCTTGAATAACGCCTTTGCTGGCAAGTGCATCTTTCTCCAGTGCTGCAGCATCCAAGCCCAAACAACGAGTTCCTCTTTTTCCTTCACTTTTTCCAACTCTCTCTCGTCACAGAAGCCTCCTTTTGCGACATCAACTCCTCCCGTCCCGGCCTCAACTTCTATGCCGGTCACGATCTCATCCTCTTCTTCTTCTACTGCGCCCAACAGATATTCGTCGATAAAGCCACCAGATCATTCGCTTGCCCATTAATCCTCTGAATCGATAACACTCGTCAATATCTTCTGGATCTCCTCCTTCTCTTTCGAAGCCCATATCTCTCTTTCCATAATCCGATTCTGGTTTATCTCCAGAAGTCTTGATCTTGTTCATTTGAACACCATCAGTTGGCTTCCGTTGTGTTTCTCAATGGCTGCATCATCCTTTAAGCCACCTCTGCTTCAATTGTTCCTTCGAATTATCCCTTTTTTCTCCTTCCAACCAACGTGTCTGCTTCAACTCTAAGCTGCTTTGTGCCTGCAAAAACACCACTCACCTCTCCAACGCACCTGTTCATCACTTTCGCCTCTTTCCTTATGCTTCTTGTACTCTCACTGCTTACTCCCTTAATCTTTTCCACATCAACCTCTCAGTTCTCAAAGTTGCTTCAACTTTGCTTATGCTTGACGATGAATCAATAAGCATCTTTGAACATCTTTTTATAACAGTCCTCGCCATTGTTAGCAAAAGCATAGTTTTTCTTTATCTTTCTGGAATAAAAATGTCAGAAATCTCCTTCATCATGATGCGCTTTATCTTTACTATCATTTTTCTCGGCCAGCTCTGTCGAAGCATGCTCGAAGGCCACTTTCAACTCTCCAACGACAGCCTCTCCATCCTGAATTACCCCTCCACCTTTCACAACA